>NW_005842857.1:548302-558207 GCF_000455745.1 Alligator sinensis | reverse complement strand
TAGGGAAATTAGCAATGTCCTTAATTTACTTAAGGTTGTCACCTTCTGGATAAAACAAACAAACAAAACCCCCCAGCCAAACACCAGTTAAACCTAAAACCAAAATCAATTTTATACTTCCTGTTATTATGTTAGACAGAGAATTGAAAACTTGCTTTTGCAATTGATTTGTTTTCCACTGCAAAACGAATTACGTCCAATGCAGTTCTTCCTCTACCTGCCTCTGGAGAGGAAACCATATTGGCAGTGGTGGCTCTTGTTCTTTGCGTGGGCATCTGCATCAATATCTCTGGCAGGTGCATCGATATCTATGTTCCTTTTGTGTTTGCATTGGGTCTAAAAGATTCAAAGCTTTGAATCATCTATACTTAGTGATACACCTGAATGCTCACCACTCCCACCAGGCATATGCTGCTTATCCAAGCAAGTCACAGCAGCACTGTCATACAAAGGAGGAGTTCATTGCTGCACAGCTGAACAACTTATGCATAGAAGTAGTAGCTATTAATGTGTTTTGACTTCTCCAAAGATTTTCAGAGATGCCACTTAAGGAGCTGAAATTTTGAATGGTTTTGAATCTTAAATGTGGGAAATGTAATGAGGGGCTTCCCCCCCCCCCCAACCCTTAATCCTAAAGCAAAAGGACCTTCTTTCCTCTTTCACTAACTTCTTAAACTGAAGATTTTGATGTCTCAGGGGCTGAGCAGATCTGCAGGAAAACCTATTAACAAGGTCTAGTCAGGCTTTGAATTATATTCCGACTCTTGGGGGAGGTCTGTGGCAGTGGCAGCCGGAAGCTGGAAGAAGCTGCTGCTGCCACTGCCACCTGAGGCACAGGGCAGACCAGGGGGGCTCTCATCTCTTATGCCCCCCCTCAACCCTCCCAAGCTCCACCATAATTTGGACCCTGGGTCTAGCCAACTGAACTCCTTCCATATAACCACTGCATGCCTTCTCTTTGGGGAAGAGGACCAAAGTGCTGAATTTTATAGCCTACTTCATCCTTACAATGTGCACTGGTCCACGCCACAGAGCAGGGCTTAATGATCCATGTGGGGCACAAATAACCCACTGTGGAGTGTATTTACAGATACTTCCCCATACCTGGCCACTCATAGTCTCAACTATGAAGCTTTGATTCTCTAAACCAAGCTGTGACAGCTTTTAGCTTTGGTGGTTCCTAGTTCAGTCCAGGCTGTTTCAGCCAAGATACCAACTGCTCCCCTTCCCCCTTCTTGCCCCGCACCACACATTTGATGCACCGTCTCAGATTCTGCAATCCCAACCTGCACCAGCTCTACTCCCAGGGTCTGTGCAGGAGTAATATTTGCTCCTAACAGAATTTGAGAAATGTAGGATTCACACTTGAGCCCTAAAACACTGTATATACCAACAGCTTCCTAATAGCACAACAACTTTCCCCTTGCATTGCCCTGCCAGTGTGCTAGCTTCAGTAAACTTGACAACAAGCTAAAGCTTGATTCTGCAGCAAGGCGTCTGTTTTCTGCAGCACACTGGTGCAGCAGCTTGGGAATTCTGTAGCAGTTGTTTTTAAATTAAAAAGAACTGGCTTTTAACAAATTCAGCATAAACTTCCAAAACACAAACAGTGATTCACTTCTAAATGTTATTTATTTTACTTTTAAAATTCCATTGCTTTTACTTTGCTCTCTACTTTCAGTTTTCAGCATGCCAAGGATTTGTTGCATTGTTGACATATACATGCATCATTGAAGTTTTCCAGGGCAACACTGGGAGGCACATGCACATCAGGGGAGGCATTTGGGAGGGGGGTTGGATGATCCACATCAGCTGAAGGGGAGAGACTGTAGAATCGTATGTGAGGGTGGGAATAAGTGGGAAGGTTAAAACTTGCAACCCAGAGGTTGCTTGAGAAGATTGTATTCACAAGATTGATTCCACAGAAATGTCCTTTACATCCTTGTTGATTTGTGCCACAGATATGTTACAAAACTTACTTCAGTGTGTTGCTCTTTAAATTGTCCAGGACTCCCATGACCATATGATCCTAAAGATGCTAAATATGCCCACTACTACCCTTGTTTTTATGATATTCAGAACAGACGTGAGCAACCATGAGAGTCCTTTCAGCATCATAAATAGAACAAAAAAATCCTATGCACAATTCAGGCATTTCTTTCCATTTCAAAGAATTTCATGTCCATCAAAATCCTCAAATCTGATGGAAGTCATTTCATCCTAATAGCTTATCTTAATCAATTGCAATGAATGCAATCAATGTCTTTGACATCAATCTTCTTTTTTAATCAACACTATTATATAACAAATTTACAGGTACAGATGACCTTTTAGCACTTCTACCAACTTCAGTTCTTTATGACTTTTCCTAATATGACAATGCTTTTAAGCATTTTTATTGAAAGTCTCTGGGTTTAGGTCAGAAGGGTGAGCAACAATGGTGATGTGGTGGGTGTCTGCCATAGACCACTAGACCAGGAGGAGGAGGTAGATGAAGCTTTCTTCAGACAAGTAGCAGAGGTTTCCAGATCACAGGACCTGGTTCTCATGGGGGACTTCAATCACTGTGACATCTGCTAGGAGGGCTATACAACACAGGCAATCTAGGTAGTTTTTGGAGAGCACTGGGGACAACTTCCTGTTGCATGCTATTTTGACCTGCTGTTCACATTCAGGGAGGAATTGTTGGAAGATGTAGAAATGGATGGTACCTTGGGCAGCAGTGACCACAAGATGCTCAAGTTCAGAATGATGACCAAAGGAGGAAAGGAGAGCAGCAGAGTATGGACCATGAACTTCAGAAAAGCAGACTCTGACTCCCTCAGGGGACTGCATGGGGCAAGGCACAGGGTGCAGGGCAGCAAGACCCTCCAGGGCTCTGCTTCCCTTCCAAGACAGCATAGGATTCCCTGGGAGGCCAGTCTGAGGGGGAAAGGAGTCCAAGAGAGCTGGGTGTATTTTAAATAAACCTTACTGAGGGTGCAGGAACAAACCATCCTGATGTGCAGGAAGAATAGCAAATATGGCAGGCGACCAGCGTGGCTTATCAGGGAACTGTTCAGTGAGCTTAAACACAAAAAGGAAGCTTACAAGACTGGAAGCTTGGACAAATGACTAGGGAGGAGTATAAGAATATTGCTTGGCCATGTACGGCTGAAATCAAGAAGGCCAAAGACCAACTGGAGTAGCAGCTAACAGCAAGGGATGTGAAGGATAACAAGAAGAGTTTTTACAAGTATGTTAGTAATAAGAAAAAGGTCAGGGAAATTGTGGGTCCCTTACAGAAGGTGGGAGGCAGCATACGATAGATGAGAAGGAAAAGGCTGAAGTACTCAATGCCTTTTTTATTTTGGTCTTCATGGGCAAAATCAGCTCCCAGACCACTGCACCAGGCAGCACAGTTTGGGGGAAAGGTGAGCAGCCCTCAGTGCTGAAAGAACAGGTTAGGTATTATGTGTACAAGTCCATGGGGTGGATGCAGTACATCCAAGGGTGTTGAGGGAGTTGGCTGATGTGATTGCAGAGCCACTCACCATTACCTTTGAAAACTCGTGGCAATCAGGGGTGGCCCTGGACAATTGGAAAAAGGCAAATATAGTGCCCATCTTTAAGACAGAGAAGAAGGAAGATCCAGGTAACTACAGACCAGTAAGCCTTACCTCAGTCCCCAGAAAAATCATGGGGCAGATCCTTCAGGAATCAATTTCTAAACTTTTGGAGAAGAAGGTGATTAGGAACAGTCGGTATGGATTCACCAAGGGCAAGTCATGCCTGACCAGTCTTCTATAATGAAATGACTGGCTCTGTGGATGTGGAGAAAGCAGTGGACATGATATACCTTGACTTTATCACAGCTTTTGATACAGTCTCCCACAGCATTCTTGCAAGCAAGCTAAGGCAGTATGGGTTGGATGAATGGACTGCAAGGTGGATAGAAAGCTGGGTGGATGATTGGGCTCAACAGGTTGGCAGCTAATATCAAATTGTGTGTCCCAGGAGTAGGTCCTGGGGTTGGTTTTGTTTGATATCTCCATTTACAATCTGGAAGATGGAATGGAGTGCACCCTCAGCTAGTTGGCAGATTACACCAAGCTAGGGGAAGTGGTAGATGCATTGGAAGGATTCAGAGTGTCCTTGGCAAATTGGAGGATTGGGCCAAAAGAAATCTCATGAGGTTCAACAAGGGTTCAAATGGTAAATCCTGCACTTAGGATGGAAGAATCCCTTGCACTGCTACAGGCATGGGACCAATTGGCTAAGCAGCAACTCTGCAGAAAGGACCTGAGGGTTACAGTGGACAAGAAGCTGGATAGAAGTCAACAGTGTGCCCTTGTTGCGAAGAAGGCTAATAGCATAGGCTGCAGTAGTAGAAGCATTGCTGGCAGATTGAGAGAAGTAATTATTCCCCTCTATTTGGCATTGGTAAGGCCAGATCTGGAGTAATGCGTCCAGTTTTGCTCCCTCCGCCCCTCCCCTCGCCTACAGAAAGGATGTGACAAGTTGGAGAGAGTCCAATAGGGGGCACAAAAATGTTTTGGGGGCTGGGGTACATGACTTTTAAAGAGGGGCTGAGGGAACTGGGCTTATTAGTCTGCAGAAGAGAAGACTGAGCGGGGATTTGCTATCAGCCTTTAAATACCTGAAGGGTGGTTCTAAAGAGGATGGAACTAGACTGTTCTCAGTGGTGACAGATGACAGAACAAGGGGCAATGGTCTCAAGTTGTAGCAAGGGAGGCTTAGGTTGGATAGTAGGAAAAACATTCTCAATAGGAGGGTGGTGAAGCACTGGAACAGGTTACCTAGAGAGGTGGTAGAATCTCCATCCTTGGAGGTTTTTAAGGTCTGGCTTGACAAAGCCCTAGCTGGAGTGATTTAATTGGAGATGGTCTTGCTTTGAGCAGGGGGTTGGACTAGATGACCTCCTGAGGTCCCTTCCAACCCTAATTTTCTGTGATTCTATGATTTCAAAACTATATAACTCAATACACCAGCACATCAGTAATTGTTGGCTCTTATCAAGGACCAGTTCTGCAAGGAGCTGAGTAATTTTTGTGAGCTGCTGAATTGCCTCTGGTGGAAATAGGAATTGAGAATTCTCAACACCTCTTAAGGTATGTTCAGTACCTTACAGGATTGATCTTAAGTTAAATCAGCATCAAATTAAGTGGAAGATCTCGTTATTATTTTCCTGATTTGCGCTAATATTCTGTTCTAAGGGTTTATGTGCATTACTGCCTTCTCTGTAGCCACTTACTGTATTTGTTCCATATCCTGGATTTCTAAAATATAATTAAGTTCAGTCATTTATATGGATGAAAGAATTACATTTTTTTTTCTCTTTGCAACTGCTTTACACAATGGTTTTTTAGTCAATGGGTGCTGTTAAGAGGTCTTAAGCTTCATTTGTCCTTTGGCTAAGAGAGAAACATTTTGCAAAGACCCTGATTAACACCCCTGGGATTTTGAATAAAACAACATTTTGTTTCAGAAACTAAATTTTCATTTAAAGAATACATCACCTAGCTTTTAAGGTCTTGTTACACATTCCACTGTGAGACGCACAGATGTTGATTGCTGTTACTGCTAGCTTGAATTTGGAGCAGTCACACTTCAGGCCAGCAGGGGCCTGGAGGATGGAAAGATAAGAATTCCTCCCATGCCCCACATCCAAGACTTTCTGACCCCTGGTCCCTCCACCCCTGGGATCCCAGTTCCCCCCAACCTATTTGCAACAGCCTAGCTGTCTGTCCCAGAAGAGCATGCAGGGAAGGGTTAAGCTGCCTGCCCAGCCACTGCTGCACAGCTGCTGCTCTTAAGGCTGAACCCACCCAGAGAGCACCAGTGGTGGGGCAGGCAGGCAGGTTAAGTCTTTCTTGTCTGCTTCCCCATGACAGACAGTGCAGACAGCCACAAGGAAGCTGGGGGCGGGGGGCAATAAGTGAGGATCTGGGGTGCTGTGGAGGGTGTGGAGTGGGGGCAGTGGGCTGGATCTGGGCCAGCCGGAGTGGTAGCACAGGTAGGGTGTTTACACTGAGTGCAACATGAGCTGCATAGCATGGATCAGAGAGAATACTGCCCTGGAGCTGTGTAACTTTAAGCCACATAAAGAGTGCTTAAAACCAGTTTCAGGTGTTAATGTGAGGATAATCCAGGTGTTAAGAGCTGCAGGAGTTTCCCAAAATAACTGTGTAACAAGGCCCCTATGGGCTCCTATATATGTGCATTAAGGCTGCAAGGTGCTGTAGTTACAGTGTGTTGGAGTGGACTCAATCAAGTCTGTTGGAGCGTTGTAATTACCATGCTCCAGCCGACTCCAATGTCACATGTACCAGTGTCCCTCCCTGCACTGAAACACGATGGCAGGGTCTTTAAAGCTCATTCAACGAGCTTTAGTTCAAAGTGCCCCACTGCCATTTTTCAGCATGGCGATGCTGATACATGTGACACTTGGGCACTTTTAATTAGCAAGACTCTTGGAACTGTACTAAGTGTCCCCCTTCCCCCCTTTCCTCCCCCCGCTTCATGGAGTATGTCTATAAATGCCCTGAGGTTCTGGAGAAACCACTAACAATGTATTGAGCTAAAGACAGCTTGAAACAGCTTGAAATCAGAAACTCTTGGATGTAAACTGTTCCGTTAATATCAGTGGGACTGTTTAACTCCAAAATCTAAAGGGAAACATGCAAATATAGTTGTTTGCTTGTGAACATTTTATTAGAAACAACTAGACAGTATACTTATCCAACAATGTGAAATGTTTCCCCTCATGTCGAAAGTCGCTACTGTTCCTAGGGCTGTCAAAACCTCTAACTTCTCCTTGATAATTCCAGTGAAGTTACCTACACCTTGTCAATACAAAAGTCTTTGGCATTGAAAATATGGAAAAAACATTGAAAATGGGAAAGTGTAAAATACATGGGACTTAGTATCATAATAAATAGTGAAGAAATTCTATTACTGATTGTATTACACTTGGGTCTCTCTTTATGTGAATTCGTTTTGTGCGAATTCGCTTATATGAGACAACCTTATTTATACCAGAAATTCGCTCTGTGCGAGAAAAATCCGATTTTATGCACAGTCGACCAGCAATGAGCTTCCTGCAGGCTGGCAGAGTTTCAGTCTGCAGAGAGCTGGGAGGAAGCAGAAGGAAGGCTGTGAGACAGGGGGCACCACATGCATGTGCAGTAAATGCACATGGCCCCAAGTAGCCTTGATGGCAGCTCCAGCAGGGGGATTGAGTCCCTTGTAGGATGCTTGGGGCCTAGGGCTTTAGTGTGCAGCTGCAGGGCCCCAGTTGGGAGCAGGACAGAGCAGGACAGAGCCTCGGGTCGCTCATTAGGGGAGAGGAAGGGCTGGCTCACTGTTGCCACACACACTTCCAAGGGCCAGCGGGGACCTGTGACGCCCAGATCTGTATGTGGGGCAGGTGCAGGCTGCAAGCGCCGGTGCTGCTTTGAGGGGCGTAACCCTGCTCCACTGCCCTCACTGCAGCTCATCATGAAGGAGATGCATCACCAGGGCAGCGCAAAGCTTGCAATTGTGCGGAGATCCCCACGTGGCCCTGCTGCTCCCTGCTGCCCTGGGTCATGCTCGCCGGGCTGCAAAGGCTCGAGGGCAGTGAAGCAGGGAACAGCAGAGCTGCACGGAAAAGTTGCTCACCCCACGCTGCATGTGCTGCTGCTTGCAGAGTGGAGCTCGTAGCCTCTCCATGTAGCCCCACTATTCCCAGCCACGCTTGGTCATGCTTGCCCAACTGGAGAGGAACCCAGGGAAGGGAAGCAGGGCAGAGCCAGGAGCAGCGAGCAACCAGTGTTTCCTGTCACCTTGCTTCCCTCCCCTGGGTCCCTCTCCAGCCCATCCCACGATGCCCTAGCAATGCACCCCCTGTGCATGCCGCTGCTTGTAGCGCGGAGCTCGCCACCTCTCGGCACAGTAGGTATTGATTGTATTGTGTGAGTACTGTTTGAATTTGTCATGGTTGGGGGGGGGGGCAGCAGAGTGAGGCTGGTCTGTATCCCTATTAATTACATGTAATAATGGATTCACTTTATGTAAATTTGCTTTATGCAAGGTTTTTTTGGAACGCAACCCTCGCATAAAGAGAGACCTGAGTGTATTCAGTTTTGTATGTAATTAATTAGAAGCACTTTTTAAACTTATATTAAGCTGTCATCAATTTCTAGTGGTGTATTTAAGTACCACAGAGACGGAGTTCACAACAAGCTTTTAGTCCATACACAGAGTCTTACTTAGGATGATAGATTTGCATTTTTATATTGTCCCATATTGAATGCATCACACTGCCATCTGAAAAATCAAATTGATGTATGTGCATTTCTGCAGCAAGCAAGCATGTGTGGAGGTAGATCCAAGCACTCCTTAATGTCAGTTCATGTAGGTAAGTTCCAGAGCATGTGGGCATTCAATATGACCTAAACAAGGAAATTATTAGGGTGATATAACATACTTGAAAGATAAGCGCACACCTTATGATACTAGAAAAAATGCTGCTATAGCTGCTGGGTCAGAGGAGGAAGAAAATAAGAAGATTTGGTGGGCTTATCCACTAACAGGATTTATAGATCTGGGTACTCTTTTTTAGACTTGAGAGAGGAACAGATTTTCTGAAGATACAGATTCAACAAATCAGCTTTATTTCATCTCTGTGAGGAGCTCTTTTGCCAGTTGCAGCTCAAATTTCATTTTTTTATAGTTTTACTTTCATGGACAGAAAGATAGGAAATCACAGATTTTAGAACTGTCAATTAGACACCATCCCTTTAAAGCTGAAATATGGTTTTCTTTAACAAACTTTTTATCCCTTTCTTCATCTTATGGAACAGTAAAGTGGGAGGAGACTTTATAAGAAGCTTCCTTTTAAGTAGGATGGGAGAAAAATACAGTGCACTTCAAGGTCACTCGGACACCTGTCTGCTGTCCAGTAGCAGCATATGTCACTTTATTTGTTGAGGAGAACAAGCATCATCCCATCAAGATGTCAGTGCTGCAATAAACAGCCAGTTTCCCTCATGATTTTAAGTGTGATTAACATGAGATCCTTTTAAGGGTGTCACACAGTATTAGCACTGTTTAGGTGTGCAGTTAGGTGTGCAGTTACACATGACACTCAAGATTTCCACCAGGAATCCATAGAGTCAGCTACATTTTTACCTGTTGTGGTCTTTTTGAGTTCATTGCAACAGAATACTTGCTCTCCAATTTATTCCACAGTGAAAAAAACAAGCGAAAGCTAAAAGCTGGCATTATTTGAGTGGTGCCTTAAAGAATTCACCATAAAACGTCGAGTGGGTAAGGTAACTAGTAGGGTGAAAGTGCTAGACTTTAGGAAAGCTGATTTCAATGAACTCAGGCGATTAGTCAAGGATGCACTGCAGAGTAGGAGTTTTGAAATGATGGGAGCTCAAGAAGGGTGGCTGTGCCTTAAGGAAACGATCCTTCAGGCACAAAGCGAGACGATCCCCATGCGGGGTAAAAGAAGGAAAGGGGCCAGGAGGCTTCCCTGGCTGACCGCAGAAATCCAGGGCAGCCTAAGGGCCAAAAGGGGAGCACATAAAAAGTGGAAACAGGGAGACATCACCAAAGACGAATATACCTCCTCTGCTTGTGTTTGTAGGGAGGCAGTTAGATGGGCCAAAGCTACCATGGAGCTGAGGATGGCATCCCAAGTAAAGGACAACAAGAAATTGTTTTTTAGATATATAGGGAGTAAAAGGAAGGCCCAGGGAGGAATAGGACCCCTGCTAAATGGGCAGAAACAATTGGTGACGGACAGGGGGGACAAGGCTGAACTCCTCAACGAGTTCTTTGCCTCAGTGTTCCTAAGCGAGGGGCACAACAAATCTCACACTGGGGTTGTAGAGAGGCAGCAGCAAGGCGCCAGA
>NW_005842857.1:540483-547720 GCF_000455745.1 Alligator sinensis | reverse complement strand
CTGATGAAGACATTAAAGAGTATCGGTTCAAGGACTGAGCCCTGCGGGACCCCACTGCCCACACCCTTCCAGGTCGAAACCGAGCCATCCACCACGACTCTCTGGGTACGACCCTCTAGCCAATTCGCCACCCACCGGACTGTGTAGTCATCCAAGTCACAGCCTCTAGACTTGTTCACCAGTATGGGGTGGGATACCGTATCAAAGGCCTTCCTGAAGTCTAAGTATATGACATCCACCCCTATTCCTGTGTCCAGGCGTTTCATAACCTGGTCATAAAAAGAGACTAGATTGGTCAGGCACGATCTGCCTGCTACGAACCCATGCTGGTTTCCCCTCAGCATAATTTGTCCTGCTGGGCTCTCGCAAATGTAAGCCTTGATAATTTTTTCAGACTTTGCCAAGGATGGAGGTGAGACTGACTGGCCTATAGTTGCCCGGGTCCTCCTTCCTCCCCTTCTTGAAAATGGGGACCACATTGGCCCTTTTCCAGTCCTTCTAGAAAAGGACCTTGCCATGAAGGTGCTTAGATAAGCATCTAGATGGGGTCATCTAGATCCAGCACTCTTTCCTGCATATGCAGGGGGTCGGACTCGATGATCTATTGAGGTCCCTTCCGACCCTAACATCTATGAATCTATAAGAAGTTGAGAACCTCTCGTTTAGTAGATTCTAAGGAGGCCTATCCAGACTTATGGAAGAAGTGAATGGGACTGCTTCTACACCCGTTTTGATTTGCTTTAACAAATGCTTGTTTTTTATTTGTTGTACGTTTTGTTTTGTTTTGTTTTTATTAATTCATGACCCATAGTAGGTGGCTTTGTTCATCCTTTAAAACACATCAAGGAGGAGGAGTAGAAGAGGCTGTAGAATATATAAGGGGGGAGAACAACATCTGAACAGCATCTCTTATAGCCATGAATGGGTTATTCCCAATATTACACTTATTTCTTTTATTTTGTTTGAGTCTGCTGTAGAGGTGAGTTAGATCAAAAGCCTGAATCTAATCATCTCTGTCTTTTCAAGGAAGCAAAGATAGTTGGGTCACAATTTGTGCCAGGGTGTGTGTCTTGAGTGGGTTGATTCTAAACCATAAATCCAGACCCTCCCTAGTCCATGGCTGCTTTATTTTCAAGTCAATAAAACAAATACAAACACTTTGAGGCAGTGGTCTTCAAGTTTCATGGCCAACAGTACTGAACAAGTTACTTGCTGTGAGTGCTGTCATACTTTAATCTCCTGTCCCCCCCGAAAAACATGTACAGTACCTGCAGAAAAAAAACTCCCATGGCTTCAAGAAACATTACAGGGCTTTGCTTTAAGTGAACAATGGGTTGCAGACTACTGCCTTAAAAGAAATGATTCTTCCCATGAAGGTCTCTATTTAAGGTTGATAGGAGGAAGAAACTCAGTGACATGCCTAGGCTATAATCAAAGAATTACTGGGTCAGGAGTGCTTTCACAGGTCATCCAGGTCCCGGGGGACCAATATATTTGGCACAAGTTAGCCCCACAGCCTCCCCAAGTATGATCTCTTTCCTTTGCCTGACCTGCTGCTCTGCTTCCTACCCTATCTGCCACTATGTTGCTTGTCCTCTCCCCAGTCAACCATGTGCCACACACACAAGGTACTGGTTGCCTAGCCCTGATGTAGGCTTATTGATGCACAATTCACAGATTCTCTTTGAGGGTGGACCAAGACCTCTCGCCACTAAGGATGATGAAGGGATGAACAGCTAACTCACTTTTTATGCATCAAGCCTGCTTGTCAGTGTGCAAGCCCTCCACTTGGGCATTTTCAGATTTTCACATGCACACACAAATGTGATCAAACATTGGGGAGTGAAATTCTGTCTGGCTACATAGGACCCTTGTACTTCCTGTGGCAGAGGGTATCCTTGTACTCCCTCTAGCAGACTCAGGAGCCCTTTTCTTATCAGAGCTGATCAGTTTATTATACCCCCAGAGGGTTTGTCTCCAAAGAACACAAGCATGCCTTTTCACATTCAGGAAAAGAAGCACATCTCTTCACAGTAACCAAACAATGAACACATAACCCAACCTCTAATTTTCTTTCAATACTTAGGCTCAGAGGGAATAGTCTGTCTTGGACTGCAGGTTTCAGCCTCGCAGCCATCCTCTGTCTGGCCCTTTAAATCCACAAAACAGCTATATGACCCTTTCTCTACAGACCCTGAGGGAAATGCAACTCTGGCCTGGTGATTATCCATCACCTTACCCACCTGCTCTCTCCCAGCCTTCCTTCTTGGGAGTCTTTTACTTCTTGTGGCCAGCCAGTTATTCATATCAGCTGGCTAGCCTTCCTAAGCAGGCTTGCAATCACCTTGCTTGCTTGCAGCTGGGTAGCAGCTTCTGAGGCTTGTGGCCCCATACACCTCCTTCTAGGCAAGCTTGCAACTTCTTACAACCCTGCGTAGAGGTTCCCTAATACTGAGATCTTAACTCAGGCTATGGAATAAGAGTGGTACGTAACATTTATGCTGTTTTTTAGCAGAGGAATGAATGTCTCTCAGTGTTGTGTCCAGGTGATAGAATGTGACTGAGCTAAACTGCTTTGTACAAACCCATTCCAGTGCACTTTTGCACAAGGAGAGACTTTGTTGAGGGCTTGAGTTTTGTTCCAAATGAACCTGAAATAGCTGTGGACGGTTTTGCTGGTCTCAGCAAGAGAGAACACGGTGGGCATTTCAAGTAGTGTTGGAAGCAGGCTGCTTGTTACTTATACTAGAACCAGAGCCACAGTTTGAAACTCTGCAGTCCTATTTCTGTAGCTGTAAGGTGTTTTCATGGATTATGGTACTCTGGGAAGAGAAAGTGACAAGAGTCAAAAATATGGCTGCAGCTGTTTTCTGAAGAAATGAGGAAAGTAGGACCTCCAGCTAAATACAGAGATAAAGGGGTATTGCATGATTTTTCTTCCCCTTTCCTTCTCTGGGACAAGCAAGGCTGCTTTAAGTTACCATAGCTTCAAGTTTCCTTGGTAACCTTTCTGTGTGCTATGAAGTAGTTATCCTAAAATAGTATGAGACCAGGGAAAGGCCCTGAAAAACAGCAGTCTGCTATAGGAGTCTTTATTGTGTCCTGTTTCCTCTAGAGTGAAGTAGGAGCAAGCAAATGTGTGTATGAAACTTTACTGAGTCTATTTTTTCTCTGCTGATTAATTCTGTATGGTTTGTAAAATATACATTAACATCCTACTCTCCCAAAGTAGGATATTCTGGAGCTTTCATTTCACTACTGAGTTTGAGAGGTGTAGAGGGTATGTGTAGAACCAGGAAAATATATGGATATTTAGGGGTTTCTGAGCTCAGGAATGAAAGATTCATTTGGGTCACTTTGTGACATTTGTTCAGAGCTTTATTTGCTTGCTGACATGCGGCTCCTATTTTCCTGTTCATGGAGAAGAGGAAAAAACAAGGTTTGGTTGGTAGACTTAGATTTTTGCCAAGGGCATAGCATGTGTTAGACTGTTTCACTTAAACCGATTTGAAGCTGTACAATCTCTGACAAATAAGTGATTGTTTTGAAAACACATGCAGTTTTTAACTCTCACTCAAGAACTGAATGGTTTTTACCTTTAGTATAAAGGAGTTTGCACAGCACTTTTTTTCCCCTCTAAGTGTTGATACAGACTGACTTTGAGTACCTTACTTGGTAAAAAGAAGAAGAAAAAAAAAAAGACTTGGCACCAGGTTACAGTTCTAAATAGAGCTTTTAATAACCAGTATGTCCCAGCAGCCATTTCTGAATACCTGAGGGAATCTGTATGTTAACTTCCTATTTCTGCTTTTCCCTTAGCATCCTTTTATTCCTAAGCAGATGAAAAATGTATTGCTTTTAAAATAAACTTACGTGTGTAAAATCAACAATGGCTCTGTCTCAGTGTTTGAATGACACAGCCCTGATCTTTTAAAGCCTATATTTGCAAATTTGATTCATGACAGTATCTTTCTTCTTTGAAACTATGGTTTACTCTCTGCTCCTTGAAGAAAAATCTACATTTTAAAGGAATTTGCTTAAGGCCCAAATGTTTCCTATTTAGAGGTACAGTATATAGATTTTAGTAGTGATTTTCCATCTACTGCTTGTGCAAAAATAACTCTAAAATATTTGTTCATAAAAATAGTATTACTCCCTTGCGCAAACCAAGAAAATATTTCTGCATATTTTGTACTATGCTGACATATATATGTCCCAGGGACAACGGGACTAGAGGGAGACCCCGGCCCAGAGCCAGAGGAAATACTCACTTATGCTTCGCAGGAGGTGGGAGTAGTGGCGGCGTGCGGGCCGGGGAACCACCCGCGCGGCTCGTTAGCCGCGCTTTCATACGGCTGGGGCGGAGTGACGTCAGAGAGAGGCACCGCTCAGCGGAAATAAAACGCGGCCCCGAAGGCAGAGGGGGCGCGCTGCAGGAGGACGTGAAGCCCGGGGGGAAGCCCGGGAGTGGAACCAGGCACCCGCAAGGGGCCTTTGCCATGGGCCAAATAGGCTGCAGCAGCGCCGGGAGCGCCGGAGGCTGGGGGAGCCGCAGCGCCGAGGATGAGTGGCGAAATTGACGAGGGAGCCGGCAGAAGCTCCGAGGAGGAGCCCAGAGAGAGGGCCCACCGGTGAGGTAACTGGGGACGAGCCGGCAGAGGCTCCGAGGAGGAACCCAGAGATAGAGCCGGCGGGAACTCCGGTGAGGGAACCAGACTAGAGCCGGCGGGAACTCCGGTGAGGGAACCAGGGGAGCCCAGGCAGAGACGCCGTCGGGAAAGAAGTCCGCAAGGGCAAAGAGGGCCCTAGACGTCCAGTCCTCATCCGGGGACAAGGAACAGAAGGTCCGCGACCAAAGGTGGCGTTAGCCGGGGTGTAGGGGAGGTTGGAGCCCCGTGAGAGCCTGCCCCAGGGGCGCTTTGGTGCTGGAGGCAGCAGAGAGGGGGACCCCTCTGCTGCGGGCCCAGCCGCAACCGCGGTCGGCGAGTTCCGGGGACTCCCCAGCGAGAGCGGGGCACATCCGGTTAGCCACCCGCGCAAGAGTTGCCCAAGAGCGCCTTTTGGAGCAGAGGCGGGGACAATATATTAGACTACAAAATCTAAATAAAGTATCATCTGCCATTAATCTGCTGAAGTGGGTGGTGTTCTCTATCTTGTGTGAAATTTGGAAGCATGAATATGAGGTATTAAATGCAGGTTTTTTTGGAGCACTTAACTCCTCTTTAAATGTTTCAAGGCTTCACAAAATTAATGCAGTCCATTTTTTTACTCTTGGCATCAGCTGGGGAAACATTGCATATTGTACATGTGTACAAATTCGTAGATTTACACTAAAGTCATGGAATGACAGGAAGAGAAATAAGGCTTCTTGGGAGCTTCGATTCCAATTTGTTTGGCTGACTATGGCTCCAGACTTAAGGATCTGCCCAAGCATCTGCACTCTGCCAGCGTAATATTGCATGCTTCTAAAGCAGCTTCCTGACTGTGCTCATTTCTAGAGGTCTTGGTTTCTGGATCCTGCCGTAGCCTTGTCTTCAGTCCCTACTTCAGATCTTGCTTCAGTCTTTTCCCCAAGTGCCTGCCAAGTCTCTAATCCCAGCCTTAGCTTCTACCTCAGCCTTATTCCTGGTTTCTGCCCTAGCTTGGTTTCTGTCCCTTCCTAACTGTCCCCAGTATTTTGAAGTCCCCAGATCCAGCTCTCTGTCAGTCTTAACTTTAAGTTCCTGGATCTCAGCTGGGTTCCAATTTCAGATCTTTTGGTTCCTGACCACTGTCTCAGCTCCAGACTCTAAGCTTTAGATATGTCCCTGATCTTGGCTGTATAAACTGCCTACTCCACAGTTTTAGAACTGTTAGACTTCACAATCACAGTATGTAAAGGCCTCTTCACCAATATTATATCTATGTTATATCCAAATGCACTGGGGGGGAGAACAAATTATTCCTTCTAGCTGAAGGCTCAGAGCAAGAACACTACTTTTCACTCCCAGGTTCTCCTTTAAGTAATGTCCCAAACTCGCAATAGAAATCAGGCACCAAAAGTGGAATTTTGGGGGGAATTTGCGTGCTTTTGGGGGGAATTGTGAGTGGCGACTCTGCTGATTGTATGTGGAAACACATCTACAAAATGAAATTTGTAAATCAATTTTTATCCTTTTCACTGTGACCCAAGAGTATTGCTTATACTTAGTACAAATAAGTGTTGCTGCCAAAATCCACTTTAATTTTTGCAGAGCTAAGTATAGTCAAAAAGCCCAAGCCTGAATCAATTCAGTCTTTGCAGGATAGTCGAAGCTGCATAGATTGAACTGAGAAGCAAGTGAACAGACATTCACTTTTGATTCTGAAAATTCAGCCACATGCCTGCAGTGGCCTAGGCTAGAATTCAGGGGTTGCTGAGCATGTGTCCCTGCTCAGCGGGAGCTGACAGCTTGGGCAGACTCTCTCATCCAGACTTCAAAGCAAGGCTTGGGTGGGGAGATATAGCATCCTGGGATGCTTGGGAATTGTAAGTTACCTTGAATCTGGAGGGGATCTGGGGCAGAAGTTCAATAAACAGATTTAATCTAAATCATTTGAGTCTGATGCTACACCCATCCAGGTTTATCTTAAACCAGTTTTGGCCATTTAAGCATGGTTTATGTGCACTGAACTTCTGTTGTGTTACAGATTTGAACTAGTTTCTGATCACTTATACCAGCTTACATGTAATTTTTGTCCCTAGCCTAGAAGAGAAAAAAAGGTGGAACTATTTACTGCTTTCTATAGAATAAATTCACAAACTACTTCAAGATCGTTTCAGGCTGGACATAAGGAAGAACTTCTTTACTGTCCGAGCCCCCAAGGTCTGGAACAGCCTGCCACCGGAGGTGGTTCAAGCGCCTTCATTGAACACCTTCAAGATGAAACTGGATGCTTATCTTGCTGGGATCCTGTGACCCCAGCTGACTTCCTGCCCTTTGGGCGGGGGGCTGGACTCGATCTTCCGAGGTCCCTTCCAGCCCTGATGTCTATGAAATAGATGATTTTTTTTCCCCCGATTTCTTTTTTTTGTTTGTTTGTTTTAGTTGGGGTCTTTTTGTTTTTAATGAAACCACAACAAGAAAAAAATACCAGCTTCATTTACCTCTCTATAGACTCCATATATTCAAGAGTACACATCCCTCTGAAATTCTTTTTACTTGTTTCTAGTGAAAAATCAATGAAACAAAAATCATAATCCTTGTGAGCTCTTCTC
>NW_005842857.1:525103-540473 GCF_000455745.1 Alligator sinensis | reverse complement strand
AGTTTATTAAAAATTTGCCTGAGGCTAGAACTTTAAATGTTCTAATCTGTAATAACCTTTAATTGTATTTTTAAGCATTTTGAGGACTTAATCAGTTAAATGCACATCAGTCAACATTCACTCCCCGTCCCCCCGTACAGCTTGATCTATAAAATATGTCCTTTCTGAAGTGGAAATATTTGAATAGAATAGTAGCATTTCAAAGTACATTCCTTTGTGGGAGGCCAACGTATGGGATGTAGTGAAGAACAGTAGTAGTAAGTCTTAATAGTAATTGGCACATCAAACGTCTTCTGACAGGATTCTGTACTGACCTATTTTTCACTACAGGTTAAAGTCTGCAAGCAAAAACCTATAGTTCAGTGTGACTTACTAGTACAAGTTTAATAAAAGATGATCAAGAAAGCCTAAGAGGTGCATTTTTCCCCAAATGATGTAGAACATGATTCACTTCTGTGTGCAGCATTCACAGGAATCACACTAGCATGTACCACACTTAAAGAACACCCTTAAATCCATGTGACAACTTTCCTGTTTATCCAAGGTTTCCCTCTCTGTTTCTAACCCTTCCCACCATTTGAAATCTCTGTTACAGTACTTCTGCTACTATATCTTGACTTTGACTGTTGTAGATATGACCCAAAAAAGACCTAGGCCTAAAATGGTGCCTAAATCCCATTGATCTTTAATGGGATTTAGCACATGTTTAAACCACCTCCTGAGCACCACTGGAGGCACTTAGGGCCATTTGGAGTTAATATGTGGACTTATTTTCTGGTGGCATCATCAGGTTTGTTTAGGAGGAAATAGAATATACCCTTTGCTGCCTAAATGTCTTAATAGATTTGGCCCATAAGATTTCACAGATTTCCCCTGTTCACAGTCCCACACCTGCCCTGGGACAACTAACTGTGGCAATTGTTTATATGGTCAAGTCAAATTTGGATAGTGTTTATGTATTTGAGATTCCTATATTGTTTTGTACTTTTGAAAAAAGCAAACTGCAATGTTGGGTGGAGTTGCAGACAATGAAGAGTAAGGCTAGTATCCAGAATGACCCCAGCTAGACCAAAAAATGGTCCTCAAACAACTAGATGAAATTCAACAAGGACAAGTGCAAAGTCCTGCACCTGGGACAAAATCACTGCATGCACAACTACAGACTGGGGAATGACTGGCTAGCCTGCAGTACTGTAGAGAAGGACCTGGGGATTACTGTAAACTGTATATGAGCCAACAGTGTTCTTTTGTTGCAAAAAAGGCTAACATTATATTGGTTGTATTAACAGGAATGTCACTTGCAAATCAAGGAAAGTGAATTTTATGTTCTCTTCAGCAGTGGTGAGACCTCACCTGAATTACTGTGTTAGCGTGGGGCCCCACACTTAAAAAAGGATGTGGAAAGATTGGAAGGAGTCAAGTTAAGAGCAAGAAAAATAATTAGAGGCTTGGAAAGCAAGATTTAGGAGGAAAGTCTGAAAGAGCTGGGTTATTTAATCTGGAGAAGTCTGAGGGGAGATTTCATAATGGTCTCTAAATACCTGAAGGGTGATTAGAGAGAAGTATTTTCTCTGTGGCTGTAGAGGATAGGACTAGGAGGAATGGCCTCAAACTGCAGGAGGGAAATTTAGGTTGGAGATTAGGAGTCATTTTTTTCATTTGGGCTGGGGTGGGGGAGGGGGGGAATCCTGTACTGGAACAGGCTACCTAGACAAGTAGTATAATCTCCATCCCTAAAAATTTTCAAGAGCAGATTGGACAGACATTTGGCTAGTAAAGCTTAGTGAGGATAAAGCTGGACAAGATGATCTTGTGAGGTCCCTTCCATCCCTATTTTCCTATGATCCTATAAACTTTTTGTTCTTCATTGCACCTTTCCGCTCATATTGGCTCTGTTTCAGTTACACAAGAGAGCTAGTTTATTTCCAGCAGGATTTCCATGGCACACTATAATATGCTAGGTTGATCAGTAGTAGTCCGGATTCTTAATTTAGGAAACCTTGCCCTAGAGTTACACTGTAGAATCCTTGAAGTTTACAATCCTCTATTTCTTTCTGTGAGGAACCATGTAGAACTATGGCATTACATAGAAATGTTCAGTAATATTTAATAATAAATGTATATTTTCCTACTGACTATATGTGGTATGTTGGTATTTGAGTAACTTGGGATAATCATGGTTTTTGTCACATAATGCCAAACACCTGTGACAATTTTGCTGTTTATCTAAGATTCACTTATCTGTTCCTTTTCTACTATTTTAAATCTCTATTACAGAACTTCTGTACAGTATCTTGGTTCTATGACTAATGTAGATTATTGCTAGTGTAATTACCCACAATCTTAGCATAAAGATTTTTTTTGATGGGTAGGAAATGTTGCTACAGAATACTCTGAACAATTTTACACGTAATGATCAGGTTGCATTTCCTCCTAGCTGAGGTCTGTTGGCTTGTTTTTCTGCTACTGTTTCAGCCAGTTCCTCCATTAATCTGTTGTTGCTTGCATAGTGTATCACATCAAGAAATCCCAGTTCTTGGCATCAAAGGATTTAAGTACAGAATTACCAATGACACCTATCTCACAGACTTGTAGGTAAAAGATGTAAAACTGTACTTTGAGACATTATTTTATTTGCTTCTTTGCTATATTGCATTTAAGCTTATCTCCAAATTAAGTGATAATCTACTATTTCTTACCTGGGCAGTCAAACATTATTATTATTATTATTATTATTATTATTAAATTCTATGTGAACAAAAAGAAATCCAGTTGTGGTTGAATTTGAGCCATTTCTTGATAAGAAAAGCACGCTGTTTTAATATAACTTGTAATTTCTTCCTTAGGGCTGCCCACCAGCTTTCTTTTTAAAATCTTTTAGTTCATTCAATGCACTATAGAAATTTCAGACCAGAAAATGCATTTGTTAATGTTACACAGAGAGAAATAAGATGCCAATTACTAAATCGCTCAACATTTTATTGTGTACAGAACAAAAACTCTCTCTTCTAAGTAATAACATATGAGAGTTAACAGATTTAAAACCAAAAATACAGGTCTTGAGCCCAAGGGCTCCCTTTCTTTGTGGATTTTCAGGATCATTCTGGGTTGCAAAAGATGAGAGACTGAGTTCCACAAGCTGCATATGAGATGGCATGTGCTACCACATTTGATGAACTGGGAAAAGATCCTGATCAAGTGTAGCTCTACTGGAGACAGCAACAAAGTAACTTTTGGAGGTCCATTTTGTTTGTAATTAGTCCTTAATTAGGCCAGTAAGAACCTCAGGATTTATTCATACATCTGAGACTTCCAACTTTTCTAGTGTAGTCCAGCGATTCTCAACCAGAGTGCTTGGTGCCTTGGGGTGCCTGTGCCTCGAACCTTTCAAGGGTGCCATAGGGTGCCACGCACAATTAGCTCTGTTGGGTGTAAAAACATGATGTACAAGATAAACCCAGAAATTTCAAATAGAAATCCATAGCATTAAAAACATTCTGACCTACTGTGGTCTTTCTGAGTTCTTTGAAATAAAAGAATTGCTCTATTATGTTTCTGTAGTGAAAAAAACAAACCTAAAAACGAAGAGCTGGCATTTTCTGAGAGGTGCCTCAAGTCTGAAACTTTTAGAACAATTGGAGTAGTCCTAATGAGAGAGTGCTTCATTTCTAAGCAATCTGTGTCTTGGTTTTTACCATCATGCTTGAGGCTTTGTTATTATAGCAGCAGCTAACTATGTTAGTTTGAAGTCTTTGCTATTAGAGCCATTCAGGGATGGAGTTCTCTCTCTGGCTGTCCAGCCCAGGCTTCTCCTCCCAGCTTTTATATAGATTTTAAACTATAAGAAGATGTTTATTCCGTGGTCTGGGTGCCCTAGCACCATTAATGACATCTATATTCTAGAAGCTTTGAGGTAGTAATTTCACAAACATTCAGACATGCAGGCATCCCTTAAAACTCCTTTTATTATTTTTCAGAGCATTGTTTTGCCATGATTGCCTCCTTGTATTGTATAGGACAGTTTCTTTTTAATGGTGTTTTAATTGTATGTCAGGGATTTTAGTTAGAACTCTGGCCCTGCTGGACAGTTGGCTGTCAGCACTTCCAAATTCTGACTGCCGGGACTGAGTTTGCAGTGTTGGTCCAGCCTATTACACTAGCAGTCAACTGCAAAATTCTTAGCCACAGTCAGAAGCTGTTTTCTTATCACTTTTTGTTTCCAGATTGGAGGGTTTTTCTTTTGAGACCCATCTCTAGTTTATATATAGTTTTAATGACATTTGCCATTTTAGTTGTTTAACAGCTCCTTACAATAAACTGCAAGTACTTGAATTATATATGCTGTAATAGCAAAAGAATGAATCCATCCAGTAAAGAGTTGAATCTACTGTTTCTGTTAGAATTTTAAAACTCATTATTAACTCAAAACAACTCATTCTTCCCTTCAAACCTTTTATTTCTACTACAGCAACAAATCACTTTATCCCCTCCTTAATCCATTCATTCTCTAATTAATCATTCCTTTTCCAAAATCATTTCTTCTCAAAATCTTTTAACCATTTTTTCTCACCACAAATTAATTCTTTGGGGTTCCTTTCCTCCATACACTTGTAAGACTCCTCTGCTTTTGACATTACTACCCTATCCATTCTACTGCAGAAATCTGTCTTCCCAGCTTCTCCGTCTATATATGGGTCCTTCATTCACTTTCCTCTACTCTGAAAGATTTAACTGAAAAGTTAACTGTGCTTCGTCGTTCTCCCCTCCTTCCCTCTACCCTATTTATTTATATGCCTCCCTTTCCAACAAAGGCTCATATTCCTGATCCAACCCTTTCCTGTAAAGCAGCTCATCATGCTACGTGGTGCTCTAGCTTCTTCCTTCCATCCTCCTAAAGTTAAGGAGAAGTGATGTTGGATGCGGGTGAAGACCAACGTCTGATGGGCCCATAGATATGGCTGCAGGTGATGGATTAGAGTTACCTCAATTTGTGGTAGTGGATGTGAGGAGCCTGCTGTAGTTCCAACGTGGCCGTTCATAAACCAGGACAGCCTATTCCAGCTGTTCTTAATCCTTCCACTTGAATAGATCTACATTTCATGCATCTGTGCAAAAAAAGCCACCCAACCTCCAATAAGCCTAGTTTTGAACTAAAATTAAATAAATTAAAGTAAGGATTTATTGAGAGAACTTGAGAGAGAAACATGAAAAAAACACAAACATTTATTTTATTGTCTATTTCAAAATTCAGTATCTGAATTAGGTTTGGAAATCACTTTAAATGTAAAATAAGAGATACTATTTTTTTTTTCCAAGGGCATAGAAAAACATCTGCAAACATTCTCTATTGGACCTTTGCAAAGTATAAGTTATTCAACTAAAGCATAGCAAAGTTTCTGTTTTATTGCACAGCAAAACCAAAAGGTAAAAAAAAAATAAAAATAGATAAGATGGTTGTTGTGGAAAAGGTTTGAGGGCTTTAAAAGCTATAAACACTGTAGTTATTGAGCCACATATTCTAAAGTTTTCCAATTAAATCCTTAATGAAGAAACTTTGGGAGGGGGGAATAAAACTTTCCATCTGTGACCTGGTTTTCTCAGTTCTTCCTACATAAATTAATCTTACACAAAGTTTGGTATTGATGATTAGAAATGAGATCCTCGGCCTAATTCTTAAATTGATCTGGATTGCATATGAGATTTAGGTGGTATCCAAAGTCAGATTTCTTTCTGTGTATATCAAATTAACTAACTCAAGTTTGTAATAAAGATATTTTATAACACTTGCTTCATGTATACAGATTCATATAAGTATATATTATTGACACACAAGTATTGATGATGCTTTAATTTTGGCATAAAGCAAAAAAGAAAGCATTGGAATAATAAAGCCACATTGTCATGCCAATGCATTTGTGTGATAAATGGATCCTGAAGAGCAAATTTAGATGTTTAATGCATAATTCACAAGATAAGTTTGTCTGCCTGGGTGAATCACTTTATTGACTCTGCAATGCAAGTGTGAGTGAGGAATTTCTTTTTTGCCTGAAGGCTCAATCCTACAGAGTGCTGAGCACCTCCTGACAGATGTTGAGTGTCCTCAACTTCTGATGAAATAATTGGCAATTGAACTCAGCAGCTGTTTAGGAGTGGGTCTTTGAAATATGATGTGAACACAGAGCTGATTTCTATATTGATGTCATAGATTTTAAGGCCAACAGGGACCATTAACTAGTTTGACATCCTGTGCAATGCGGGCTGTAGAACTTCATGTAGTAATTTTTGCATCAAGTCTATTCCTTCACATTACATTAGGTCTCTTGAACTACCATATTTACCCAAATCCAAGACAATTTTGGATTTAAGGTGAGCTCCCAAGAATTCGATTTCATAGTTTGAAAATTATTAATTGTATAGATTGAAAATGTCAGGGAAAGCAGCAGCAGGAGAATGAAATGGGGGAAGCAGTGGAGAGGAGGAAGGCAGCCAACCCCCTTACTCCTCACACCCCCTGCCTGCAATTTGCCTCTCCTGGTACTTGTACCCCAAAGACCTGCCCCCTGTCCACTTGTCCTACCTCAGCTTGCCCCTACTGGTGCCTGCCCCTGCTCTGGCACCATTTGGTGGCTCTGATTCTGGACAGTGCATGGGGCACATGGTAGCTCCAGCTTTGGCCAGGTAGAAGCTACCTCAGCCCCAACCTTCGCCCTGGTTTGGGGCCAGGACCAGAGAGGTCAGCTACTCCTCCACATCACCCTGCCTGTATTGTGTGATTTTATTTATTTATTTTTTCCCTCTGTGCTTCCCTTCATATATGATCTCCCCTGAGTTTCCCCTGCCCTTCACCATGAAATTTTCCCTGCATCTGCTGCACGTACTGTGCAAGCTCTGCACCGTGCAGTGAAGGGAAAGGGAGCACACAATGTCACCTCATTCTCTTCCCCAGCACTATGCAATCTCTCCCACATTCCCCTTCCCTGCACTGTGCAGTCTCTCCGCATACCTCCCATGGCACGCTGCGTAATTTCCCCTGAGCTTCAACTCTGCCTCATGCAGTGTCCTTCATGTTCTCCTCCTATACCATATGGTATCCCTTGTGGTGCCCTCCCCTGCACTGCACAGTCTCCCCTGTGCTCATTCCCCCTCCCTACAATGCAATGTGCAATCTTCTCTGTGCTCCCTTTCTCCCACATGTTTTCTTCTGCACTATATGGTCTCCCCCGGGGCAAGGCTGAAGTCTGAGCTAGAGCAGTAGTCATAATTGCTATCTGCTGTGGGCCATACTAATTCTAAAACAACTTGAACTGGGGAGAAAAACCTCATCTGGGATTTGAGTAAATATGGTCAATCCAATCTTAATTAATTTATATTCTTTTGCCATCACCACAAGCGAGTCCTTAAAAGGCCCAGTTGCATCCTTTCTCCTTATAGTACATGTGATGTCACTTAAGAGCAAAACATACCAGTGAATCCATAGCTCTGCATTTTATACTTCCTTTAAGAAACTAGTTTTGCAAAAACACTGAAATGGCTGCCCAGTGTCACTATATTTTCCAGTGCCCCAAATTTTCATTTGTGAAAGCATCGGGTTCAGGGGTGGATCCAGAGGGAATACAGCCATAACCCAAGTTTGGACCATGCTACAAGAGCAGCAGCTAGAGATATTTTTAAGTCCCATAGTCAGGTAAAAATTCTCTCTCAATGTTTTCCCTACCATTTTCAGTGGCACGTCTCATCCACTCCTCTTGCCTCCCATCCCCCTTTCCTCTGCCCACTGCTGCTGCTGTTCCTGCTGTCTCTGGGTGGCCAAAAAGCAGGGGGAACTTCAGAGTAACTCTGGCCCTGCTCCATACAGGCTGCATGGGAAGTGAGGCTCAGCCTGGGACAGCGGCAACAGTGCTGGGTGAGTTATTTTGCCTCCCTGGAGCTGGGCAGGAGTGGCTCTGGAGCTCCCCCCACCCTGGGGCATCCAGAGGCAGCAGCAGCAGTGGACAGAGGAGGTAGGGATGAAGGAAGAGAGGAGAGGAGGCGCTGCTGAGCCTAGTGGGTGGTGAGAGCAGAGGTGGTGGTGGGAGGCGGGGATTCTTATCTGATTCGGGGATTTTTAAAAGTTCTCACACTCCGTTTGACAAAATTTGGATCCACCCGTGGACAGTTGGAAGGCTCTAGAGTTGTCCTGTTCTGACACTGTTGCTGCTGATATTCCCTGTCTGTCAGCTTGCTTCACTTCTTCCTTTGTGATGATTTTATTCACTCTGGTAAAAAAGCTGATAATGCCAGTGCATCTCCCCTTGACTTTAATATGCACATATCCAACAGCAGAATTTGGTTAGTGGTTTGTATAGCATGCGTTCTAGTGCCTTTATATGGCAATCAGCAATGTGGACACCTATGGAAAGGGAACTGGATCAGTTCTTTTGGCTACAGTAACAGTGCAACCCTACTACAGCTAAATAAGAAGCAGTATCTGCATGCTCCCTTCCTGGCAAACTTAAATTCAGTCATCTACTGAGAATATTTAATGATTATCTAGAGTTTTCGAGACCTTTTTCTTCACCCCCTCCCCCCCATTCTATTTCATCTCTCTTTTTTCAGTTCAGCCAGATCCTTTCCCTGCAGTTCTATTACTAGCAAACTCTATTCTGACAGACATTTCCATTTCCCTGGTTAATAACATTTGGCTCTTGTTCTGCAGAGGTCTGTACGCTAAGTTGTCCAAGGTAGAAAAAGTCCAATTCAACTTGTTACGGAAATTGTATCTGAAAATGAGAAAAAGTTGGGAACAGACTCATGCTAGTTGGATTGCTGTGATCAAGGGTCTTCAGGAGACTTGGTAAAGTCACAGCAATTAACTCAATGTTTGTAAGAAATATTTATAGTTGAAATCACCAAGACATATTTTGATTTGATTAATGTTAACAGGATGAGGCCACCAGCCCTTCTTGGATATAGTTTGCTGGAGAAACACACATGGACTGAAAGAAGCATACATTTTTAGCACAGTTGATAGATTTACCATATTTGTGGATTGTAGAATTTCCCTAAGAGCATTGTGTCTGCTTCTGAATGATGTCTTTTGCTCAGATAGAGCCAGTAAGTGGGAAGCTAATGACATCACCATCTCTACCACCTGGGATCTGACACTTGGCTCTTGTTACCACCATGTCCCTCAGGAGTCATTTTTCTTCCCTGCATTTTTCCATCTTTGTCCTTTTTCTGCACTCTCTGCCTTCTGTATAAATGGTTTGACTTATCCATTCAGGGCTGTACATTTCATAACACTAATGTGAGCCTGACCTGAAAGGCCAGTGAAAATAAATTCCTGTTGTAAATTTATAAGGTCTTGGATTATCTGATAAAACCATAAGCTAGACCTTGGTGTCTCCACACTTTGGCTTCAAATGAAAGCACCAAAAAAGAAGGATGTACTTGCTACCTTTGCTGTTCTTTCCCCTTGCCTTGGGAAGGGGTATGTGGGGGCGGGGGGGTGATATTTTGCCTTAGAGACACAAATTACAACAGTAACTGTTTTGACAAAAATCATTCCAGAGTTTCTAAATTCTCATTTAAAAAAAAAAAAAAAAATCTTGTCTCCTAAAATGGGGATTAATACCTTCTAGAAAACTTACACCTGTTTTCTTTTTAGAAGACTTGATCCAAATAGAGAGAAAAATATCTCATGGTTATAAGGAAAGGCTGCCTTAAAATTGTATTTTCAAATGGTTTACATGTTTTTTTTTTATGATGTTTGTCTCTTATAAAAAGTTGGAAAGATTTTTAATATTGGTTATTACAAGTGGACTTTTTGGTGATAGCCAGGCATAAAATGCCATACCATGCTTAACTGTTGTAAAAGTAAACAAGAGTTTCATTAACTGATAGCTTGCCTGAGACACCCTTATATCAGGTTTACAATCTGGTATATCCTCTTCTGATCCCCTGTCTTACTTACCTTCTGTATTTCAGATAATATTAACTAAGAAAGTGTTCTCTCAAGCTTTTTTTTTTTTCTTTTCCACCCTGGATAATTGCACTGTTCTGTCCTGTAGGTTTTCACAAGGTCAGAGCTTCTAGTTGGAGGGAAATTACAAAATTTGTGATATATGGAACTGAGATAGTCACATAGGCTAGAGACAGAAGTTACACAAGCTGGGTTAAAGCTGTAATGAAACAAATTCAGCAGGCACAAACCAGTTTTGAGCTGGCCAAAACTGGCTTAAGATGAACATGGTTGAATGTAGTATCAGACTTAACTGATAGAGGTCAAACTGGTTTATGAAACTTCTGTCCCAGACCCCTTCCTGGTTTAAGTTAAACCAGAGTCCCCCAGCATGTTTTTCAGCCCTGGAATGGGCTGTGCTGTCTGCTCCAGAGAGCAGGCCTGGGGGTGTGGCCAGACAGCAGCCCAGCATGGCACCCTGAGGCAAAGGGGGCAGGGAGGGGGTTTATTTCCCTCTTCCCTCCCCTATCCCCTGGGGCACCCCAGGCAGGGTCTGCCTGACTGGGATGGAGCAGCTCCCATCAGGCATTTCCCTCCCCTCCCCACTGCTGGAGCAATGGGGAGCAGGGCATGGCCAGCCCCAGAAGCAGCCTCAAGCAAACAGTGGATGGAAGGGGATTTAATTCCCCCCTCCCTCCCGTGTCCCACCAGCACAGACCTCAACTGGGGTCTGCCCAGCTCTTTCCCCCCAACCTCTCCTCTCATGGCTTAGCATAGCCTGGGACCCCCCAAGCTCCCCTCACAGCCAGGTGTAGGGGAAGAGTCAGCAGTGCACATCCAGCTCAGTGCCTGGTGGCTGAAGGAATGCAGGTAATAGTGCTCGGGGATGAAGAAATGAGCTTGCTCCATGTGGGGTCTGTCCTGGGCGCTAGTCTCCAGTGGATAGAAGGGGCCGCATGCCAGAAGCTGTTCCCCTAGCTGCGTGCTTGGCTCAGCTCTGCCCTTGGCTAGCATGGACACATTCAAGTCCCTTCCCTGTTTCTTTCCCCCCCCCCCCTTTTTTCCCCCCCCCCCCCCCCGAGTCCCTCTGCTCAGAGGGGCTCATGTCCATGATGGAGCTGGCACCACTGTGATCCTTCTGCGTGTCCCCACCTGGGCTTGGGGCCATTTCTCCCTCTCTTTTCCCCCCCTCCCCCTGCAATCTGGCCTTTGTTATTGGGCTGCCCTAAGCAAAACTCTGGCCATGGTGACTGGGAAGGCACTGTGGGATTGCCCCTGGCTGGCTGGGAGAGGGGCTCTGAGGGTCCCAGGCCATGCTGAGCCAGGGAGGAAAAGCTGGGCAGACCCCAGCTGGGGTCTTTTGCAGGTCATTATGGGGGTTTAAACCAGTCCCCAGTCATACTCAGCCTGCTGGGGCTTGGCCGCCCCCCCCCCGAGCTTCCCTCCAGCCTGAAGGGAAGTGAAGGTTGCTCCAGTGCCTCCCAGCTTTCAGCCTGAGCCACTGCAGGCATATGACTGCATTTCTGGAATCAAAATTGAATGTTTATTCATTTGCTTTCCAGTTCAATCTACACTGTTTAGACTAAACTGCAAAGATTGAATCGATTCAGGCTGAGGCTTTTTGAATGTCTGTACTGAGCCATAGAAATGGACAGACCTATCAAGACTCAAAAATGCAACTGGACAGCAAGGGAAGTTTATGTTAGATATTAGGAAGAACTTTCTCACTAGGAGGATAGTAAAACACTGGAGCAGGTTACCCAGAGAGGTTGTGGACTCTCCATCCTTGGAAGGTTTTAAGAGCCAGCTAGACAAAACCTTGACTGGGATCATCTAGTTGGGGATGGTCCTGCTTTGAGCAGGGGGTTGGACTAGATGACCTCCTGAGGTCCCTTCCAACCCTAATTTTCTATGATTCTATAAATCTAGCTATAGTTTAAGGAGAAAATGACACTGTTTTGGGGCAGGTGGAAAGGAAAAGATTTATCCCCAAATTTTCAGATCTAACAGAGCTTCAAGTTCAGTTTGTTTCTAGGTTGAATTTGGAATTGGTTCATGTGCTTCCCTAACAATTTCAGTTACAGTTAATTTCAGGTTTGTAAGTTGTTTAGTTTTTTTTTGTTTTAAATGAGAAATCATCATGTATTCTAATGACAAGAGTTTTGATAATCACTTTACTTATATTAGATGATAAATCTGCCCTGCATCAAATTGAGAAGACAAAGGCAAAGAATTCTGTTATTGCTAACTAAATATGCTTTACAAAGTTCACCCATATTACATTAAAGGAGTTACACAAATTAAGCATGATTATAGTATGCCAGTTGTATAATTAGCACTATCTGAGCCTATTCATAAGAGCCAGCCTCCTAGTGTTCTAATTCTCATCTGATTTGCAAGACAGGAAATTTGCATGCTGTAAATGGCAACACTTTACAAAAGGTGGCTAATCTTTTTTTTTTTTTTAACCCTGTGGCATTTATTGTTCATAGAGAACTCAGCTGGTATTAATATGGCTATAATTTGCAAGTGTATAAAATTCCTTTGCAATTTAGCAGAGATTAATGTCCAATTGTTGTTAAGTGCTATTATACATTTCTTCTAGCAGGTGGGATTGTTTTTGTACAAACTGATGAACATTCTTCTGTGACTAGATAGGTGAGGTAATATTTTTAAGACTTAAACCAGCAATTGCTAATCTAGAATCCCAACTGTTTATCCTAGAGTAATGACAGTTACTAGTCTATTCTTACTGAAGTGGCCATGAAATAAAACTTTAATGTCAACATAGCAAGCTCCTAGCCATTGGTTTACCACGAAGATTTAGGGTGCAAAGGGATGATGTTGTGTTTATGGGCAAATCAAGGCCTCATTTGGAAGTTTCACACAGCTATAGATCCTGTCCCTGCAGCTTTAAGAAACCTGAAGAAAGTCACATTCCTGCCCTATAGAATCTGATGTCCCACTGGGCTTCATTAGCACAACTTTTACTATAAATAAAAAATTCAATTATCAGCAAATGTAGACAGTAAATAGCCCATTGTCTTGTATATTAAAATGTTAAAAAATCAGAGTAATAAAGCCAACTGTAAGTGGATTGAAAAAACTGATTTCCTCTAAAATAGATTTCTAATGGCAAAAAGTATAGTCCGGTAATGTTCCAGGTAATAATTGCAAAGCACATATTATACTGAATTTATGTGACTGAAAATATTGGCATGGTTGATTAAAAGTCTATCCAATAAATATTAAAACATTTTTTTTTTTTTTTTGCTATGGTACTTTGTCTCCTTTCCGGTCGTCTACATCTGTTCATTACTACTTGGCCTTTTCTCACCAATCCATATACTTTAAAGAAAAGATGTATAATTGGTTAACTTTCTTGAATTCTTTCAGTGCGGACTGTAACTTACTGTGACACGGTGATGAATATGACTGGTTGGATAGCTACTTACAGACTCTTGATGAGCCTGTGACCTGTATTATTAATTTTAGCAGTATTTGAATGAGACATAAAAATGGCTTTCCATCTCTCTCTTCAATATTGTATTCAATATTCACTGTTAGGTGGGGAAATCCACTAAAACAACTAAACATCTAACATTCCTTATCTGATCTACAATCCTGAAATGTGCTGCAAATATGTTAGCAAGGCACCCAAAAAAGTTATCTTGAAATTTACACCTAGTTACAAGAATTTGAGTTGAGCGAGTGGGAGGAATTTGGGGGCGAAAAAAACAAATTATAACCATAACTGTGGATGGAGTGGAAGGCAGTAACACTTAGTAAAGATGTTAACATTAAATAAAACATTAATCAGCAAAACATGTCCTCAGCAAGATAAGCTGCCACCAAGGCCTGAATGCTACCTGCCTGATGGTAGGGTCTGGCTGAGGGGGGACCTGGTGGCTGTCTATAAACTCTCCAGGGGGGGCAAGCAGGGTTTGGGAGAGACCCCGTTCCCCTCATGTTCCCCAGGGTAACAAGGAATAACAGCCACAAACTGTTAGAGAGTAGGTTTAGACTAGACATCCAAAGGCACTACTTCACAGTCAGGGCATCTAGGATCTGAACCAACTTCCGAGGGAAGTAGTGCTGTCTCCTACCCTGGGGGTCTTTAAGAGGAGGCTTGATGTCTACCTGGCTGGGGTCATTTGAGTGTTTTTTTTGTTTTGTTTTGGTTTGTTTTTTATTCTCCTGCCCAGGGCAGGGGGTCGGACTTGATGATCTACAAGGTCCCTTCCAACCCTACTTCTATGAATCTATGGGAGCCATGCCCTTGGCCCACATTGGCAGTGCCTGTGGTGGAGGAGGAGACTGGCTGGTGGATGGCGTGTTGGCAGTGGACAGTGGATCCCCCTCTTCCACGTCCCCCTGCCTCCGCCCTTCTGCCTCCCTGACCCTGTTCACCAGCACCTCTGTCCACTGATCCACGCTTTGGCTGCTGCATGTGCTGACCTTCACCCTTGGGTCGCACATGGTAGCCAGCACTTGGACCATACTGGACTGCAAGGGATCAAGCCATTTCCTGATGCCTTCCTTCAGCTGCAGCACCAGTGCCCACATGTCTGGTGACAGCGGCTTGTCCCAGCCAGAAGCAATGATCCCCTGGAAGTTCTCTGTTTGGCTCTGACGTTCCCTCACTATAGGGATCACCTGGCTAAGGAGGGCATCGGCAGTGTTGAAGGTCTCGATGGCCTCAAGGAAGGGCTTCAGGACCACCAAGATCTGGGAGATGGTATCCCACTGAGCTCTGTTAAGGGGGCTGCTAATCCCAATCTCCCTGAGGAAGGCCATTTCATGGATGGCCTTCTGTTGCTCCACCAGCCTCTCGAGCCTCAGGTATATGGATTTCCACTGAGTCTCCACATCCTGCATGATTTTGTGCTGCGGGATGTTCAGCTCTTTGTTTGTTCCACAGCATCTTGCCTCCCTTGATGGTGCGGTGGAAGTAGCCTGCTACTTTCCTGCATTTGGAAATAAGCTTGCTGGTGGTGCTGCCACTGTCACTGGCAGCCCTGTCCCCCTCCAAGTTGTCCCTGACAATGAGGTGTAACTTGTGTGCCACACATCTGATGCCAACAAAGTTGGCATTGTGGACTGCCTTGGCCATATTGGCCCCATTGTCAGTGACCATGAACCCTCAGGTGAACTCGCCCTTCCCAATGAGCCACCCCTGCACCAAGAGGTTCATGGCCCCCATGATCTCTGCCATGTGGGACTCATCCATCACCTCGCCTTGAAGGAGAGCTCACCAATAGCCTAACTGATCACACCAGTGCCCTGTGAGGGAGAGGTAGGTGAGATCTCCACCCTGGCTGCTCCAGATGTCAGAGGTAAAGTGTAAAGCCACCTGTGAACCTTCCTTCTGCAGGTCCTCCCTCAAGTACTCCCTGCATGCCTCATACAGGGAGAGCACCACCATCCTGC
>NW_005842857.1:521639-525072 GCF_000455745.1 Alligator sinensis | reverse complement strand
ACGATGGGGCTATGAACACCATGAGCCACGTGAACCCTGGCCACTCAACTAAGGAGAAGAGCTGGCCATCCACAGCAAGCATTTCCCCAGTGCCCTGGGTGACCTCACTAGCCTTGGGAACATGCCCTGCCATATGCCTGCCTTTCCCCCACTGTTCCAGGGTGGCCAGCCTCTGCTTCTGGGGGCATGGGGGTTTTCAAGTAAGTGGGGGGAGGGAGTCTTCTTTTTTGGGCACGCTCCCACTGGTGCCAGGCTGAGGAGGAACAAGGGCAAGAGATTGGTGCCTGCGGAGATGCATCAGCATGCTCTTGTGTTTTGCTTCCTTGCCCTGGCTGGTTTTTGTTCAGCAGTGCAGGCAGACAGCATACGTGGGATCATCTTCCAGCTCAAAATGATCTACTTGCTTGTAGCACATTCTAAATAAAACTAATACCCTTTAGAGATTTGAAAAAGCCTCAAGTTAATTATTTGTTCAGATAGTAATGTATTTACTTCACTGTTGTCTATGACCCCTTTATCAGGCATCCCTGAGGCATTGTGATCTGAGATTGAAGGAGAGTTGGTTGGTGTGGAATTTATGTGGCCTTTTGAAAGATTTAGACAAGCTCTTGAATAAACATTTAGTAGGTTTACCTAACCTACTAAATTTGAATTTGAAAATCTGAATTTTTTTTTTTTTTGCAATTTTCACATCTATATTAGAATCATAGGAAGTTAGGGTTGGTAGGGACCTCAGGAAGTCATCTAGTCCAGCGTCCTTACTCAAAGCAGGACTCTCTCATACTAGATCATCCCAGCCAGAGTTTTGTTTAGCTGGGTTTTGAAAACCTCCAAAGATGTTTTGAAAACCTCCAAGCTTTATCTAGCCAGGTTTTGAAAACCTCCGTAGAACTGTATCAAATTCTAACATTATTTGGAGCATATTTCTTTTCTCTAATACAATTTTACAATTATTTCACCCTCACCACAATTTTTGCTCCGTCTAGTATTTTATAATATGGTTGCAATTGCATAAAAATGCAATAAAATACAGAGTTCTACCTTTCTAGACTTTGTGCTGCATTGTATAAAAGGAATGATTTTTTTCCCCTCAAAAATATGCTTTAACTTAATGACATTTTTGACAAAAATAAGCCCATTTTCAACCTTGACCAAAATGCAAAAGTGTGATAGTGATTTTGGATTTCATCATGAATATTTTAAACGCATCTGATCTCTACACCTGCTGTGCTTACTAACATATTAAGTTGTTTGATTTAAGAATTTTTTTAAAAGCCTTCTTGTTGCCAAGGGTAGTGTTTGGAGTAGAATTTAGTTCATTACCCTCTAAAAAACTGAATAAAACTGTTTGACAGCCAGCACCCACAGTCACCATACTCTGAAAAAAGTTTTTAAAAATCAATGTTTGCTGATTCATTTTCTCCCTCGTTTGCCCTAAATGAAAGACACTTTTTATCTAGCGATAAATATTGTATATTTCTCAGTAGAGAGTAGGCGTGAAGGTCAAAGATAAATTCTGCCTGCTGCGATGTTTTCTGGGGCCTGAAATCACATATACTGTTCATTTTTGTGCATTATTTTGTTGGTGTTCTTTTGCTGAACTAAGGCTTGAATGGAGATTATCTTTTCTTTGTTTTGGGGGAAATAGGAAGATTGGAAAAGGAAGGCTCTTTTGTCTTGTTGCTAGGGAGGCTTGCAGGTTTGCTCTGGTTTTCCTTCTCAGATTGGCGATCTCTCAAAAAGCCACGGGAGTGTGTGTATGTATGTATGTTGTTATGATCAGCAAGGGAAAATTAAAGGAGATGACAGAAAAACAAATGTTATTGCACCAGGGCCTAAAGTTCTGTGACTTGAACTACCAGGGGCAGCACAAATACCCATTGACTTCAAGGGACTCTGTAGTTTCATAGTAAATTTAATCACTGAAGAGGCATTCCAGGTAAGTAACAAGTATCTACACAATTGACACAGAAACAAAAGCAGCAATAGAATAACCTCTATGGCAGACCTAACGTATGTGACATTGAAGTGATGCAGACTTGCTAGTGCAAGTGACTTAATGGTTTTAGTCTGAGTTCAGTAAGGGTAATAGTGTGTCATTAAGCACCATCAACTTTCCTCTTTGGGCTTTGGAGGCACCACAACTCCCTTGCAATGGGACATGCATTGAGAATAGCAGTCAGGGGTAGTGGCACTATTTCATCAAGTGAAAGAGCAGTAGAGCAGTGAAGCTGTAGCACTAAAAGTAAACACTGCTAGTCTGCAACTGGAGAATGAGCCTTGATAAAGACATGCATTATCATTTGCCTTCCTTTGTCTACTTCTAGCCAGTAGACACACAAATGCAGGCTTTGTGACCAAGAGGCAAATGTGCTTAGCTCCCCACTCTAGCCCATTTACTCTAAGTCAAAGTCAGAGCAGCATGAAGGTACTAGACAAGTTCTGCGTCCTGCCAGAAGAGGAGTCTTCTAAAAGCAAATACTGCAGCAGAATAGTGTAAAAGTGCCTACCAAGGACTTCCTTAGACATCTTAGTGTTGGGATATACTGGGATGGTAGGAGCATAGCAAAGGTGGCACCAGAGCACATAGCACTGTGATGCTTCTGGGCAGTGCTGATATCTATCAGGTAGCCTGTTTAAAGCTTTTAACACCGCTATCTTTGGATTTAAAATTTTCTTCTCACTTCATGGAAAGTATCTGGGATCACTTGAAATGATGATACAATCCTGTTACTTGCCAGACCCATCCATAAAAAAAATTGTATAATGTAATATACACTAGGGCTGTGCAAAATTCCACCGGCTGCTTCATTTCAATGCTGTTTCAACTTGTTTTGAGTTTGAAACAGTGAATCAAAATGAAACAAAAGGCTTCAAAACAGCTTGGAAATGAAATGAAGGCAGTTGAAATGTTTTGAAGTTGCAGCTAAAGAGAAACTAAGGAGAGGGAGGGAGAAGTGAGGGGAAGGACTGCTCTGATATTGACTGGGTAGCTGGCCAGTGACCAATCCTTCCATGAGGTCCCTTCCAATCATGTTGCTCTGGGGGAGGGATGGAAAAAGAGCATAAAAAGCATTGTTTGAACTGAGCTCTCTCTGTGCCTTCACACTTACAAATGACACAAGTTTTGCTTTGAACAGTTTGAGGTGCAGTTTCCCAGAAACACCTGCACCTATCTCCTTGAAACCTGGCAGGCTTCATGACCTTAGCAGGGGCTACCATGCCTGCAATTTTCATCCCACCACACTTTAACACGCACGTAGTCGCACATCACGAGTTTTGCTTGTCAGCAGCCTAAGGCACGAACACTGTGCCGCCAGCGGCTGGGGGAACACAGTGAGCTCCCGTAGGTGGTGGCGAGTGGGGAGCTCCCGTAACCAGCCACAGTGCTGTTGGCAGTGGGGGAAGCAGGGGATGGTGAATGCTGACGGTT
>NW_005842857.1:520141-521629 GCF_000455745.1 Alligator sinensis | reverse complement strand
CCCCCCCCCCCCCCCCCTGAGCCACTACTAGCGGGGTCAGTGGCAATGGGGGGCTGTGAGCAGTGACCACACACAGGTATTGCCAGCAGTGTCAGCAGCGCCTTTTCTCAGCGGGTGCACGGTCATGCTCAGGGGGTGCATGTGCACCCCCTATGCATCACCAATGGCCTGAGGTGCAGTTTCTTAGAAATCCCTGCACCTATGTCCTTGAAACTTGGACGTCTTCATGACCTCAGAAAGGCTACCATCTCTGCAAGGTTCGTTCAAATCAGCCAAGAAATGACAAAGTTTTATAGGCAGTTTTGTTCTTCGCCATTATATCCTCTGGGTGAAAAATCATAACAGTGAAATAGTTTCACCGAAACGAAACAGTGCTTATGAAATGAAACATTGTCCCATCAAAATAACAAAATGGAAGTTGAAACAAAATGGTCAAGTTAGTAACCAGAATGCTATTTTAATTGAATGGGATTTAGGCAATTTTGAAAACGATATGCTTCATCTACATAGGACTCTTCTGTAGATGACTACCACACTGCTGTGTTTTAAAGACAGTATATTCCAAGATGTACACTAGACAATATTGCTAGTGTAACCCTTCTGCCAGGCACCAGTCAATAGCAACTGGCTCACACGGAGCGAGATGGCAGGGTGGCAGCTGCATGCAAAGTGGGGTGGGGTGGTGGCGGCCACATGCAGAGCGGCGACAACAGCACAGGATGGTGGGTGGAGACATCAACCATGTGCAAGCTTTCCTTGCAGGGGTTTTGGGGTGGCGGCAGCTGATTGTGGAGCGGGGGAGAGGAAGTGGGTGGTGGCACAGAGAGCAGTGACAGCACAGGGTGGTGGGTGGCAGCACCTGTTGTGTGCGAGCTTTCTCCCACCCTCCCCCCATGTCTGGCCGGAAATTCCAGTTGATGGATTTTCCCATTAGTTAAATGCTGGATAGCAGAGATTTTACTGTACCTGGTGTGACATCACCCAAGCCTTCTCCAACTAGGGAGTGCCATTTACTGTCTTACTCATTTGCCCTGAGAATTTTCTGCTTTCTCTGGTCAGTGAGGCTCAGAGGGTTTTACAAATTTTGCCCAGGTACAGGCCCTAGCTTGCCATGTGCTGAGTACATGGCCAGTACAACAAGCGCTATCTTGCCCACATAAAACACACACACCATAATCCAGTGTGTGTGTGGGTGTTACACTAGTAACATGAGTAGAATTCACTCACAGACTTGAACAGAAACATGGGCTTATGTGTTCAGATGGACTGGGAAGAGAGTTCTCTCCACCTTGGTGGATCAAACCTCTATTTTTTGTGTCAGAGTAACACAAAGGAAGAGCAGTGTTTTACCTGGTATCTTTATGCACATATACAGTGTATTCAATTATTTATTCCTTTTGAATGAATGAACATTTTTTAACTTTGCTGTTAAAAGATCAATGTTATTTAGGGACCTACCCTCATTCACGAAGGCTGCTTTCCCCCCCC
>NW_005842857.1:515998-520121 GCF_000455745.1 Alligator sinensis | reverse complement strand
GCCCCCGCCAGCCATATTATGGGTGGAGCATGGCAGCCACCCATGTCTCTGGCCAGAGATGTCAGGTTGGTTCTACCCCTTGCTGCTGATTGGCTGTGGGGGGCTACATATCATATGTAAGGGGCTATCCCTCATGCAGCCGTGTCCCTCACTGCCAGTTGGTGGAGAGGGGTACACATGGCGAGCAGTTTTTGCAGTCGGTCAGCAGTGAGGGATGGGGGCAGCAGCCTTCTTGCCAGCAGCCCTTTGAGAGGTCAGCCTCCCCCTCCCTCCTTCCCTGCAGCAAGCTGCTGCCGCACTTTGTAAGTTGTTTTGGTTCTTTTTTTCCACTGGATTCTGCAGATTTCTTGAGCATTGCCCATGTTTGCAGGCAGTGCCGGATTTTCATAGATTTCATAGACATTAGGGCTGGAAGGGACCTCGGAAGATCATCGAGTCCAGCCCCCTGCCCAAAGGGCAGGAAGTCAGTTGGGTTCATAGGATCCCAGCAAGATGAGCATCCAGTTTGCTCTTGAAGGTGTTCAATGTAGGTGCTTGAACCACCTCCGGTGGCAGGCTGTTCCAGACCTTGGGGGCTCGGACAGTAAAGAAATTCTTCCTTATGTCCAGCCTGAAACAGTCTTGTAGTAGTTTATGACCATTCGACCTAGTCGTCATCCCTTGGGGCGCTCTGGTGAACAAACGTTCCCCCAGATACTGGTGGTCACCCCTGATAAACTGATAGGTAGCCATCAGATCACCCCTGAGCCTGCGCTTTTCCAGGCTAAAGAAAAATGCTAAAGATTTATTCATCACCATATCTGCAAAATCACAAATTCCGTAGGTCTTTAATGGTATTTGTTGAGGCACTACGTATTTTTCTCTGTCAAATTCTAAGCCTTTTTAAATAGATTCTTTGCAAACAAAGGCAACTCAAGGACCAAGAGCAATAGTCATAGAACACTCCAGATCAGAAAGTTGCTTCTCCCAGAGCAGTGTTTTAAGAGTTGACTTCTAAGAAGCAGTCTTCCAGCACATTTCCTGCACTGCAGATTTGGCCAAGTTACAGAAGTTCAGGAAGAAAATGATTCATTTTTGTATAGGATTTCAACCAAAGTGCAAAAGGGTGTGGATGTTATAAAATACTAACCATTCTCAGGTTTATGACTTTGGCAGAGCATTGTTGTTGCCTGCCACTTTAAGGGCTAGAGCAGGCAGCAGCCAGGTGCTTGATTGTGGTGGCCATTTTGAGACCCAGGATATATCTAGGGTGAAGCAGCAGTTTGCTGCAGTGAGAGAGACATCAGCCAGCTGAGCTGAGGCTCATAACATCTTGGAGGTATATGGACTGGGGCTATGGGGATAGAGGAGGTCCCAGGTCCTGGGCATGACCTAAAGCTGCACCTTACCAAGGTTGTAAGGCCTGGTGGAACTGCCAGTGGTGCAGCAGCCCCAGGAAATGCCAGGACCAAGAACCTCCCTGGCAAAAGGCGGGTAGAGGGCACCTGATTAACTTCCAGCTGCCGCACAGTCCTGACTGGAAAAAGCCCAGACCTGTGAGATCTTGGAGAGGCCCAAGGCTCAGTTTGATCCAGTGGTGTTGTTAAGGTTAAGAGAAGGCAAGCCACTCAAGCCTGACTCAAGGCACCTGAACTGGCCTATAGTGGGGCTAGGACCTGAGGTGGGTCAAAAGGGCTAGGGGCCCACAAGCAAGGGATGCTTGGAGCAAGAGGCTTGGGATTCCAGTTTGGCCTGAAAGGTGGTGCTAAGGCCTGGGGAGGCCAAAGGTCCCAGAGAGCGGACCACAGTTGTAGAGGGTGAAGGGTTACAAGTGAGCTTAGCTGCCTAGGATGCTATTTGCCAGGCTTGGGCCCTAGTGTAGGGGAAGGTTCAGAGCTGTGGGGATATCACCCCTAATCTTTGGGGTTGTAAATGGCCAGCCCTCCTGCCTGAGTAATATCATAATCATTTATCATCAAGGCATGGTAGGCAAGAGAGGTGGGTGGTTGGCCCAGAGACATGCATGGGCCACCATCAAACTGGTCCTAGGAAGGCCCCTTGTTAAAATGACCATTCTGGCATTGTTTGGGTCAGCTTGCTCATCCCAGTGCTATGGTGACTTGTACCGTTTTATATCATTGTTAGTTCATGATGGAGACTTTAACAGCCACATTGATAAACTGTTGTTATAGAATATAATTTCTCTGAATGAATTAATGGACCTCAAATCAGTTATGCTAAATTGGCTTTTGGAAAATGGAGTGACTTTTTTATTGAAAAGATGCTGACTGAAGATAAGCTTTTTATTTTCTATAATAGCCCTATATTAGGGGTTTCAGATGAACAAGATGGTGGTACATGGTTCTTGACTTGTTGGGGCCTCAAAGTTGCATTGCGTCTGTGGCCTGAACACTCAGAATTTGTTTATTTGAGTGAAGAAGGCATCTTGGTTCCCTTTAAAGATCAGTTATAATTTTAAGATCAGTTGCTTCCATGTGTATATTTCCTAAACATTAAAAAATTACAAGGCTTTTTTTTTTTTTTTTTTTTTACACCTTCATAACCACGCGCTGACAATCCTTTTTGCCTTTCTTTACTTCAGTGATTTGTCTCTTTCCGGCATAACAAATAAATTTCAAGCTTCTCTACAGGATTTTAAAAAGCCAATTGATGTATTCATTGTCTTCAATCAAGGCAATGCCTCACACCTCCCTTTTAAAACTGAATTTATTCTATTACACTGGCTGGGCTTCATATCTAATTGTTATTCCCTTCTTGTTTTCTTAGCTCTTACTGTCTTGCAATTTATTCATAAGTAATTTCTTATAATAGATTTTTACTTTCCTTCTATCTGTAATATTACATTCTGTTCTATTCTCTTCCCTCCTCCCCCCCCCCCCCTGTAACTGACATGTTGAATTTCAATATTGCCAGTTAAATTAACCCATCCCAAATATGAAACAATATGAAGCAATACAATGGCAGTCAGTTTTACACTGGGATGTTAACCACTAGCGGGCACAGCATTTAGATATCATTATAGTCTTTATCTTTCTACAGTCTTCATTATTACCACTACTAGTGACTTGCATCCATAGCACTTACTGTCAGGCAGTAAAGGATTATATCAGTTTTATAACTAAGATGACAAAATATCAGGGAGCGTTAAGTGACTCCACAATATCAACTGTGGAATCTGTGATTTGGACAAGCATTGGACCCTGAAAATCTGAGTCCTAATTCTGTCCTCTCTCCATTAACTCACCCTTCCTGCTCAATTCATAAGTAGATGCTATTCCATTGAGCCCAGGGCTGAAACCATCTGCCTGTTTAATGTGGACTTTTGCACAAATGTTTTGGCTGCAATGAAGAAGTGACCAAAATGTTACAGTCCCTGAAACCATCCAGTTCCTTGGATTAGCTGATTTAAAATAATAAACACAAATGAATATTGACATATCCACCATTATTGCTCACTGATATTGACAATCTGTGATATTATAGAAGAAAAATATGCCAAACCAAAACCTTAGTGAATACTGGGTTACCATTGTTTGTATTATACAGACTTGAATAAACCAGACTATTCTATCTATATTTTGATATCAGCTGTTTTGATAAAAATGCTTATATACACTAGACCAGTAATTCTTAACCTGGGTGCCATGGCACTTTGAGGTGCCTTGAAATCCTTTCAAAGGTGCTGCAGGGTGGCAGATGTTGGCACTGTTAAGTGTGCCAACATGATTTACAAGGTAAGCCAAGATCTTTCAAATACAAATCACAGAGTCACACAGATTCATGGAAGGAAGGGACCTGGAAGGATTAGGGCTGGAAGGGACCTCATGAGATCATCGGGTCTAGCCCCCTCCCCCCACTTTGCAGTATTCAAAACATTTTGACCTGTTGGGGGTTCTTGTTGTTTTCAATGGAAGAATTCCTCTAGTATTCTCCTGTAATTAAGAAATGAGTGAAAACTATGAGTTTGCATTTTTCTAAAGGGTGCCTCAAGTTAACAAGGTAGAGAACCACTGCACTAGACCTTATTTTTTTGAAGAAATTATTTAATTTTTGGAGAGTATATGATTAATTCCAAGCTTTTATATACATTTTATTTTGGCACTACATCATTACCCCAACATAA
>NW_005842857.1:494652-515988 GCF_000455745.1 Alligator sinensis | reverse complement strand
TAGGGAAAAATGCTCTTTTCCCCTGAGTTTAACTGGATATTTTCAAACAATATGAGGAAATCAAATTACTGCTAGAATCTAGTATAGGGTCATGTGTTTTTAAATCTGAAGTAAGCAGACTTCAGAACAAACAAATTCTATCCAGCGAGTCATAATACAGTAAACTGTGACCTATAAGAAAGCATGAGAAAAAGCACTCAGCATGGGGCCCTTTGTGGACTTGATGTAATGGCCTGTATATCTGCACACAGTAAATTTCATTTACATTTTGCTGGTAGCACAGAAGAAACTTAGAGTAATCTTTACTGGGAAACTTAAAGAATCTCTTAGTGTAGGTGATTCCTTGCATGGGCAACTGGTGCCTCCTGAGTCTGGGAGGGCACAACTGCTGTGGGGGAGCCCCCCAGTGGCTGGTCGCAGTAACAGGGTGAGAGGGTCCTTCAGTGGTTGATCATGGTGATTGGGGAGAGGGGGGGTCCTCCAGCAACCAGTTGCCGAGCATGCCATGCAGCACAACATCAGCGGAAGTGCCGGGACTTTTGCTGCTGGCACTTCCAACATCGACATCCCACCAGGGGAGCCAATTTTGGGATGGGGCATGAGCGTTCTCTTTGCCCTCCTACCAGCCAAAGCACTTGCTTTCAGGGGAGGCACCAATGCTCTCAAGGGGTACACTCTCCTACCTCCCTTCCTTCCCCTGTGTTGTGGGAGGCAGCTGGGAATCTGAGGGATGGAGTCCTGTGCTGCAGCTGGTGTAAAGAAATTCAAAGGCTGTAAAAAGCTGGCATAAGGTAGTGATGTCTTGAGGCTGCTCTGACATGCTATAAAAAAAATGAATTGGTGAATGTTTCTTTGAAAATCCCTTTCATGTAGTATTTGTTAGAAAGAAATAGAATATACCCCTTTAAATAATTTGTGAACTCTCTAGTGGCACTTGCCAGATTTGAGTTTTTCCCCTTTGTTTCTAATATACATATAAACCTTGAATATTGTTTTTAATTAGTATAAAGAGTTTTATTTAAAATCCAGTTGTAACTATGTGGTTTGGTCATATTTTTACCATTATTTACTATTAGCAAAAGACAACATCCTTACCTCATCTACTCAATCTGCCTCTTCTAGCAAGACAGTATTTTTTTGTGCATTCATTTTCCCAGTATATGGAGCAACTCAGAGAAGAGGAGAGAGAGATTTTCTTTTAAACTAGAAAAAGAATTAGAATAGTTTAAAACCCTTCATAGAAATTACAAAATGGGAAATAGGCCAATCAAAAGTAAGTTTGGGAAAATGGTCAGAACTTGGGGTAAAGAGATGGAAAGGGCATTTCAAAGAAGTTGTAAACAGTCACAACCCTACCTCAATATCCGATTTCAATGAAACGTGAACCCAAACAACTCAACATTAACACTAATCCCAAAGAGAAGTCAGCAGCAAGGCTGCAATCAAGAAACTGAGAAAAAATAAAGCTATGAGAGATGATGAAATCACAGAAGAAATACTAAAAGCACTTGGCAACACCAAAATGGACAAAGGTTTTTTTTCTTCCCTGAAAAGCTCTTCTGAACAATGGAGACATAGTCATGGTCTAAATACCTAAAAAGGATGAGTTCACTGATTATAACAACTGAAGAAGAGCCACATTTATCCCCTTCTCAGGGAAAGACTTATCCTGTTCGATATACTGCAGGGCTACACAGCTTAGGAAATGACAGGCAGAATTTAGGCCAAAGACCCATGTAAACCAGCTAGTTTTATGAAGGACCATCATAGAAGAATGCAGAAAATGATTATTTCATTGACTTTAATATACCAATTGACAGCATCCTAACTAAAGATCACAAGAAGGTGAGCTTGCAAGAAGTGGTGAGGGAATGGGCAGCCCTCCATTTTTGGGGGCCTCCTGCCCTGAAGAAGCCAGTGGGGATGGCAAGCAGCCAGATGCAGGGGACCCCTTAGCTGCAGGGTCCCCTGCGGCTGCAGGTTTCGCAGGATAGGATGGGCCGGCCCTGGGTGAGGGTCTTTCTAGTTGGGTCTCTTCTCCACAGATTCAACCAATGAATGAAACACCAATACCCATAAGGTCTTATAGGAGGGATTTGAATCAACACAAGTGACCAGGACAAGGAGAACTATTGCCAAGGGGAAAATTTCTGGCTTTGAAACCTTAACTCTTCTTAGTCCTTCACTTTCCTCATGGTCCATAGCACCCCCACCGCTGGGAGCTCCTTTCTGGTAACCCCCCTGGGAAGAAGAGGGTGGTTTTTTTTGTTTTCTTTTTTTTAAGAAGAAAGAAAAGGTATCAGAGTACCACCAATGTCCTAATCAGCATAGAAGACACTGCTTCAAAACAAACTGTCTTTATTGTGCTATTCCAGTTCCATCTGTCTTCACTCAGACTTCACTTTGTCCTCCCTGGATTTAAGGAAAGCTACGTGTCCCTGCAAGCTGACATTGGCACCCAGGGTGGACAACTGGAGACCCTCTGGGTTAAAATCTGTGGGGAACACAGCACAGGGGACACCATGGGAGTCTATTACAGACCTCCTACCCAGGATCAAGAGCTTGACCAGGAGTTCGCCCGGGAATTGTCTGAAGCTGCACACTCCTGGTGCATGGTTGTTATGGGAGACTTCAACTACCCAGACATCTAGTGAGAAGAGCGCTTGGCCAAATCCAAACAATCGCAAAGCTTTCTCACGTGTGTGGATGAGCTCTATCTGATGCAACAAGTCTGTGGGCTGACGAGAGGTAAAACACTGCTCAACCTGGTACTGGCAATGGGGGATGACTTAATCAGCGACCTAATGATTGAAGGGAAGCTAGATGACAGTGACCACGAGCTGATCACCTTCACCATCCTCTGTAAAGCTGGCAAGTCAATCACAATACAGAAGTCCTTGACTTCAGGAAAGCTGACTTTGACAAGCACAGGAGGCTTGTCAGTAAGGCCTTAAAGGACCACAACCCAAAGGGGAGGGTAGCTCAGGATGAGTGGTTGCTCCTCAAGGGAGCGATCCTAGGTGCAAAAGCAAAGTCTAGCCCATCTTGGAGGAAAGGCAGCAAAAGGACACAGCAGCCCTCTTGGCTCTCCAGGGATCTAGTGGACCTGCTGCATCTAAAAAGAAGGACCTATAAAGGATGGAGGACTGGATCCACCTCCAAGGAGGAATATTCTACACTGGTCCAGACCTGCAGGGAGCAAACCAGAAAAGCCAAGGTTGTGACTGAACTCCAACTACCTACAAGTATCAAGGACAATAAAAAGTCCTTTTTTTAGATATGTGGAGAGCCGGAAGAAAAGCAAGGGTAACACTGGACCCCTGGTAAACCAAATGGGACAACTGACAACCGACGCCCAGGAAAAAGCCAAATTGCTAAATGGGTACTTTGCATCGGTTTTTCATCAGTCCCAAGGGACGCCCCGGCCCATTACAGGATGGGAACGCCTGAGTGAGGGGGATTCCTTACCCTCCATCAATTCTGACATTGTGAAGGAACACCTTGAGAGGCGGGACACCTTCAAGTCAGCCAGCTCTAATGGTTTATACCCCAGGGTACCCAAGGAGCTGGCAAGCATCATAGCTCAGCCCCTGGCATGGATCTTTGAGAACTCCTGGCACTCTGGTGAAGTGCCTGAAGATTGGAGGAAGGCCAATGTGATGCCTATCTTCAAGAAAGGGAGGAAAGTGGATCCGGCAAACTATAGGCCCATCAGCCTGACCTCTATCCTGGGGAAGGTCTTAGAAAAGATTAACAAAGAGACCATTCTTAACAGACTGGCCAATGTTAAGATCCTGAGGGATAGCCAGCATGGCTTTATTACAGGTAGGTCTGGCTTGACCAATTTTATTTCCTTTTACCAGGTGACCTATCATCTGAACAAGGGGGAAGAGATTGATATCCTATATCTTGACTTTAAAAAAGCCTTCAATCTGGTATCCCATGATCACCTCTTAGCAAAACTGGCCAACTGCAGCCTCAGCTTCACAGTGGCTGGGAAACTGGCTCCGTGGTCAGACCCAGAGGGTGGTAGTTGACAGAAGTCAATGGTTATGGTGTGCTGTGACCAGGGGGGTCCCTCAATGCTCTGTCTTTGGGCCTTCACTAGTCAACATCTTCATTAATGATGTGGACATTGGTGTCAGAAGTGGACAGGCCAAATTCGCTGACTACCCCAAACTCTGGGGTAAAGCGTCCACACCCGAGGACAGGAGAGTGATCCAGGCTGACCTCGACAGGCTCAGGAAATGGGCAGATGAGAACCTGATGATGTTTAACACTGAAAAATGCAAGGTTTTCCACCTTGGGAAGAAAAACCCGCAGCATCCTTATAGGCTCGGAAATGCTATGCTGGCTAGCACTACAGATGAAAGGGGCTTGGGGGTCATGATTGACCACAAGATGAACATAAGCCTTCAATGTGATGCTAGTAAAGCGAGCAAAATGCTGGCTTGCATCCATAGATGCTTCTCAAGCAAATCCCAGGACATCGTTCTCCCGTTGTATTTGGCCTTGGTGAGGCCGTAGCTAGAGTACTATGTCCAGTTTTGGGCCCCACAATTCAAAAAAGGATGTGGAGGAGCTTGAGAGAGTCCAGAGGAGAGCCATGCACATGATCAGAGGTCAGGAAAATGGACCTTATGATGAGAGGCTGAGAGCTATGGGACTATTCAGCCTGGAAAAGCGCAGGATTAGAGGTGCTCTGATGACTGCCTATAAGTTTATAATTTACCCTCCATCAATTCTGACATTGTGAAGGAACACCTTGAGAGGCGGGACACCTTCAAGTCAGCCAGCTCTAATGGTTTATACCCCAGGGTACCCAAGGAGCTGGCAAGCATCATAGCTCAGCCCCTGGCATGGATCTTTGAGAACTCCTGGCACTCTGGTGAAGTGCCTGAAGATTGGAGGAAGGCCAATGTGATGCCTATCTTCAAGAAAGGGAGGAAAGTGGATCCGGCAAACTATAGGCCCATCAGCCTGACCTCTATCCTGGGGAAGGTCTTAGAAAAGATTAACAAAGAGACCATTCTTAACAGACTGGCCAATGTTAAGATCCTGAGGGATAGCCAGCATGGCTTTATTACAGGTAGGTCTGGCTTGACCAATTTTATTTCCTTTTACCAGGTGACCTATCATCTGAACAAGGGGGAAGAGATTGATATCCTATATCTTGACTTTAAAAAAGCCTTCAATCTGGTATCCCATGATCACCTCTTAGCAAAACTGGCCAACTGCAGCCTCAGCTTCACAGTGGCTGGGAAACTGGCTCCGTGGTCAGACCCAGAGGGTGGTAGTTGACAGAAGTCAATGGTTATGGTGTGCTGTGACCAGGGGGGTCCCTCAATGCTCTGTCTTTGGGCCTTCACTAGTCAACATCTTCATTAATGATGTGGACATTGGTGTCAGAAGTGGACAGGCCAAATTCGCTGACTACCCCAAACTCTGGGGTAAAGCGTCCACACCCGAGGACAGGAGAGTGATCCAGGCTGACCTCGACAGGCTCAGGAAATGGGCAGATGAGAACCTGATGATGTTTAACACTGAAAAATGCAAGGTTTTCCACCTTGGGAAGAAAAACCCGCAGCATCCTTATAGGCTCGGAAATGCTATGCTGGCTAGCACTACAGATGAAAGGGGCTTGGGGGTCATGATTGACCACAAGATGAACATAAGCCTTCAATGTGATGCTAGTAAAGCGAGCAAAATGCTGGCTTGCATCCATAGATGCTTCTCAAGCAAATCCCAGGACATCGTTCTCCCGTTGTATTTGGCCTTGGTGAGGCCGTAGCTAGAGTACTATGTCCAGTTTTGGGCCCCACAATTCAAAAAAGGATGTGGAGGAGCTTGAGAGAGTCCAGAGGAGAGCCATGCACATGATCAGAGGTCAGGAAAATGGACCTTATGATGAGAGGCTGAGAGCTATGGGACTATTCAGCCTGGAAAAGCGCAGGATTAGAGGTGCTCTGATGACTGCCTATAAGTTTATAATGGGTGTTTACCAGGATCTGGGGGAACATCTGTTCACAAGAGCACCCCATGGGATTACAAGGTTGAATGGTCACAAACTCCTCCAGGACTGTTTCAGGCTGGACATAAGGAAGAACTTCTTTACTGTCTGAGCCCCCAAGGTTTAGAATAGACTGCCTCTGGATGTGGTTCAAGCACCTACTTTGAACACTTTCAAGGGACATTTGGATGTTTATCTTGCTGGATCCTGTGACCCCTGCTCAGTTTCTGTTTTGGAGCAGTGGGCTGGACTCGAAGATCTTCTGAGGTCCTTGCTAGCCCTAATGCCTATGAAATCTATTTCTTCTCTCTGTTCACCCTGGGACTTTTTTCCTCCTGTCTAGCACCCTTAGAGCTTCACAGAATCTCCTCAGCTCAGTCAGCCACACTTGCAACAACATAACTAAAAAAAAACAAAATGAAGTCTTAACTTGGAGACAGATCGCCCATTACAATGAAATCTTAAGTCATGGGAAACCAATCAGGGGGGCAGTCTCTGGGCCCTACTGCCAGGACCAGATGGCAGTCTGGGATGTCCTACACAAAGAATTACTTACAAGCATTATTTAAAGTAAAACTTGCCCACTTAACTTCCATAGTCACAGAGGGCCATGAACACCTCGTGCCTCTGGAGGCTGGGGGGGGTGTGGCACACTCTCACAGGCAGCAGCGGCGCTGTTGGCAACAGGAGCATGCTGGCGGTAAGTGGCGAGCTCCTGCAGGTAGCCATGGTGCTGTTGGCGGTGGGGGTGGCAGTGGCCAGCGGCAATTGTGGACCTCCCACAGATGCCATCAGCGGTGTCATTGGTGAGGGGCAGGGGAGAAGTGGGTAGTGGCGACTGCTCACAGGCACTGCCTAAAGTATCGGTGGCACGTTTTCACAGGGGGTATGCTGCCACACTCGAGGTGCACATGTACCTACATGCACTCCGTACGTGTCATCAATGCAGAAGGTCTCTGCTTTGTGTGGTTCTTCCAGATGCCACATACCACTGCAGAGTTTAGGCCAAGTTCATCTGGACCCTGACTAAACCCATCACCATTGGTTGTGGAATATATTAAGGCTGCCTGCTGTCCAGCCAGTTCTGTGCTATTGCTATTGAGCCCTTCCTCTTTTACACAAGTGGTTGATGGGGTTGGCACTCACTAAACAAGCCACACAAGAGGTCCTTTCTGCATATGCCTGTGATGTGGTCCTCACCATTCAGGACCCAAACATGCTGGCATGGTTGGAGACTTACCAATCATTCTACTCTTCTGCCCAGGTCAAGTGAGTCAAGAGCTCTGTCTTGGCAGTGGGTGATGGGTGACAAGGTGGCTCACTCCCACATGTGCTGCAGACCATTGGATGGAGTGCAGGTCCACTGCTCTATTTAGTGGCTTATCTGTCCCCCAACTGTCTCCCTCTCCTCTAGAAAACTAAGACTAGTTTGAAATCAGGGTGTCTGATCAGCTATAGACATGGACAGGGCCCTGCAGTAGCTCTCTCTCTATGGGAGGGTACTGATAATCAATCTTGTCTTGTTCATGCTCTGGCATTGACTCAGCAGCCTATCTGCACCTCTGTGCATCCTGGCTAACTTCCAGAGACAAGGGGAGCAGGTCCTGTGGCCAGGAGCACATTGAGTCTCTGCAGGTGGCTCATGTCTCCCTTTCCATGAGGGCCTAGTCTGTCTGTATCCATGGTCAGGATGGAGACCTGCATCCACCTTCCCTCTTGAAACTCTACAGAGGTTCCTATATGATGCCTGTAGTCAGGTGGTGTGGTGCCCCATATGCACGCCTCCCTCTTCCACCACCAAGGGTTTCAATACAACTGGCAGCTTCTTCTACCTGAGAGGTCTCCCTGTGCAAGCAAGCTGCCAAATTTTTACCAGGATCTCCTCGGGACCTAGAGACTGGTCATCTCTATCCACAGATGCAGTTGCCCACAGTTCAGACCTCCTTGCTGAACCCATTTTTCTTGATGAAAAACCTGCATATAGCGGTGCTAGTGATGGCCTGAGGCATGTCAGAGGATGGTTCCAACAAACATCTCTGGTATCAGACTTGGGACCTTTTGGCAAATCTCCTCCTGCCCCTGGCCAAGCTATTGTATAAGTGATAGGCCTGTCTGACAGTGGCAAACAGTGGATTAGACAAGGCATGTCTAATCTAATTGATCTCTTGTCATACCCTCTCTGGCATAAATAATCGGATTCAACAATATCGGAAGATACATCCCTGACACTTCTGTCTAATAGATCTCAGTGGACCAGTCCTCCATGAATCTGTCTAATCCCTTTTCAAATTTGAATATGCTATCTGCCTGTACAACCTCCTGTGGAAAAAAAGTCCCACCAGTTAACCATGCAATGTCTGCTTGCAGATGTTAAAAAACAAAACAAAAAAACCCCGCACTTTACCGGAGGAAGTAGCATGTTACTTCAACATGGCTCTGCAGTGTAGCGCAGGCACCTTTTAGTGTGGGGCTTTTTGAGGTTTTATCTAATAGCTGATTCAATCAGCTATTAGACAAAAGCACCAAAAAAACCCCACTAAAGCACCCAAATCTATACAGACTTGGTGAGCTGTGTCCAACTAACATGCTGCCTCTTCTGGGCAGTTTTAAGTAAAGAGTTGGGTATTTCTGTTGTTTGTTTTTAATGTCTACAAGCAGCCAATATCTAAAACAGTACTTCCTCTCGTCAAAAGGTTCAGATTGGCTTCAGATCAGCTTCATTGCAAAGCAAACTTGAGAGAATTTGATTTGCAGCTTACTGATCATTCTAAAGTTAATATTTTGCTTAAGAGTCCATATTCAGAGGCATTGTAAGGAAGCACAGTATGTTTTACTATGGTTTGAGCAATTGAAACAAAGCAATTATTTCATATGCTAGGTGTTTCCTAAAGAGGGAGGCCTGTACGGGCCCCAAAGTGGCACATACTTTAAACTGACTTAGTTGAAGTCACTGGCAGAGCTCAATAGGGGCCAGAATTTCACCTTACATTTTCTCCCCAAACCAATTTTTTTTTTTCATTCTGTACTTGCTTTGCACTACTATAAAATGAGTGCAATGAAAGAAAGAACCAACCCCAAATCTCCTCTTTGAGGTTCTTCTAGCACTGCTTCTACGTGATTTCTCAGTGGTTTTCCATCATTCATATGAAACTGCAACATTTTGCCTGCTCTTATCAGTAAAAGATCTGTTCTTGATCCTCTGTTTTCCATTTTTCTGAAGTTTTTGATAACACAATATAGAGGGGAGTATACCAGAAATGAAATTGCTTATGGAGAATGGTGCCATAAATAGATAACCATGTATACTGTATTACTGGAATATATTGTGTTTATCTTGGGATCAAGGCAGACATGATTAAGATATGAAGCTCAATCCCTGGCATTCTACACTTCTGGGCCAAAAGCAGCTCATGCATCAGTGGACACAAATCCCACTGACTTCAGTGGGAATTATATCTGCTTACATCAGGGCTGAATGTACTCTTTTTCATTTCCTACTAGGCTCCAGCATATATTACCTAAAAAGACTTTTCAGGGGATTTTTACTTATCCTTCTGCTGTAGCACGGACAGAACAAAGTGTGTTCTGTCTCTGTAAACATGGATTTTTGGCTGTCAAATGTTTTTTGACAAGATGAATATTTATCTATAATAGCATTGGACATCTTACTAACTGTAAATAGAATTATCACGGGAATAATCGGTGTTTGTCTGAAACTCTAGTATCCCAACAGCTAATCCCAAGCAATATGATAGATGTAGACACATATATAATTTGAAATTTGAAACTATTTGTGTGTATACACACACAAAATTAAATAATTATATAAAATTAAATATGGCACTAGCTTTTTCAGGATTCCTCACCCAATAAACTTCAGAATTAGCTTTTTGAATCTTAGTTTCCTTTGTCTGAACATCAGCTACTCCTCCTCTACTGAGCCTGTGTGAATTGTTTTACAACATTATAAAGGAGTAGCTAAAAAGTATGTCCTGTACTTGAATGAGGGATAGTGAGCTCCAATCCTGCAAAGTCTGACTAACATCTGTATCTACTGATCTGTCTAATTCTAAGTTAATCTAGGGCACAGTAAATTTCGCTCTCTGTGGTACCTGTCACATTATCTCAGTGCATTGACCTTAACCACATGACAGACTAATTTTATGAAGCATTCTAACACTCCATGCAAAATACACGGAAATATATGAATGTAGAAGGACAAAAATGATGGTCTAAAATTATCAGAAGTAATCTGTGCAGCAAAATGCCATGTTATACAACACTCTTATTGGCAAACCCACCAATATGGGGGGTATCAGACTAAGTATGAGCCTTTACTTTGTAAAGTCAAATGTTTATTAGAAACCTGGTCTTACTTTCTGGTTGACTCCTACTGTTTTTATTTCTACATCTGGAAAATAACTGACTTTGGCTGTCACTGTTCAGTGTACTTTTAGGGCACAGACAGCAATGACAATTTTTGTCTGATCTGGCCCCTGAAAGTTCTCTACAGCCATGATCAAACAGAAGTGCATCGATGCAAAGCACTTTAAAAGGGCCCAGTCCTACAAAAATCTGAACTGTCATGCAGTGAGGGTTCAGATGAAGACATTGTAAAACAGAGCATCTTCTGTAACTTTTGTCTCCTCTGCCTTCCAGCCTGTTGTTGTTTTCAGATTGAGACGGCAGGGGAAAGGGAGCAGGAGTTTGGTTTGGGGTTTTTTTAGCCCCTGCTGGAGGGTGGCATGGGTGGATTGGAGCCACCCCCCATGGTGGCTCGGGAACCCCTAGAATGAGTTTCTTGTGCTTCTTCCCCCCCACCATTCTGAAAAAAATGTGGGCTGGGAAAGAGGAGGGTCCCTTGCTAGATTCCCCTCCCCACTAGACCCAACACTGAACTTCTGTTTGGTCTGAGGGATCATTGTAACTCAGAACGCTTGCTGCAACATGTTCTGTATTACAGTGGGGAGCTGTGCTTTTATCTATGCCCTTAAATAAAGGCAATACTGAAGTATGCGTCCTTGGATTCCAGCTTCTCGAAGAACTGCACATCAAATTCTATCTCTGGGAAGGAGACCAAGTGGTAACAGGAGAAAGGGGATCTTTCCCCATGTGTGCCACAGTTTTGCTATAAAAGCTTGAGCAATTCAGTTATCATTGGCAAAATAATTACTGTCTTCAATATGGTGAATCTTAAGAAATGTTTGTCTTCCACCACAAGATCTTTAAATCCAAGGGCCCTTGTCTGTGAAAGGTAAACCTGGATGAGGAATTTGTGGGTAAAAATGCATTTAACAAATTGGGCCCATATGCGGTAGCTGCCCGTATTCATAAGGACTCCTGGACGTAGCTGGATCTCTACAGAAGTTGGAGGAGCTGCATATGTCTGTAATCACACATGCAGACTAAGGCACAGCCTGAATTTTCACTGTGGTTTTGTTTGTTTGGAATTGTCATGAAGAGTTGGTGATAATTTTCTTCTAAGATGACAGTAACATGTGTCAAAATGTTAGTTTTAGTTGTATTGACTACTTTGAATCTGGCTATAGCCAGACTCAAAAAAAGGATTAAACAAACTCATGGAGGGCAGGTCCATTAAGAGCTATTAAACAGAAGTGAAAGGGATGCATCTCCTGACATCCCTAAACCCATGAAGGTTGATGGCAGGAAAGGGAAGATTAGATTAGACATGCCCTGTATATATACTTCGGGTGGCACATGTGAATGTGGTAATAACAGGAAAAGTATAGCTCATAGAATTAAATGTACAGTACAGAGTTCCCCTCCCACATCTTATTTTTTAGCATTTGTTTAGAAGGTGAACATTTCTGTGAACACCTCCCTGTGAACTCATGTACAGAAAACCCTTCACTTTTCTTTGGGCATGATTCTGGCACCCCCTCTAAATTGATGTCCAGAGCTGGCACCCTGCATGCCCCACTCTAATTACACTGCTAGTTACATATTAGGTAGTCTCCCTGTGCAAGATCCTGTATTAATGATGGGTTCATGCTGAAGGGTTGGGACTAAACTCTTGAAACTTAGGGGTATTCACACTTGGGTTTCTGTTTCAATGCCTTGGGGAGAAGCTGTCAACTTGTAGACCATTTGTGTCAATAATTTCATGGAGAAATGTGTTTCTTGTGTCTGTGTGTGAGAGGAAGAAAATGTGTGGTTCCCACCTGCAAAGATCTATCTTGTGTAATAGCTTTGTGGGCTAGGTCTATAAAATGAATGTGAATCAAAAGGCCTGCTTCTGTCTCACTATAGGTTTATAGTGCTGTAACTCTGACTGGTGCAGTTACTACTGATTTACACTAGTAAAAGGACTGCTAAAAGTAAGCCCAGTGTCTTTCTTTTTTTTTTCTTATGAACAAGTCCAATAAAATGTAAAAAATATATCTTTTCTATAATGTTTTAACCATTTCATAGAGTTTAATACAGAATCATATCCCATTGGTTGTAGGAGGGGAGTCTACTTCTCTTCAGCTTCTAGAGGGATCTTTATTGGTTGAATCACTGTAAATTCTAAAGTTCTGTATTGTAAAAGTTGCTTGACTAAGCCTGTTTCAGATCAGTTTCTGTCACTGCAGATTGCTCAGCCCACACACTGTCAAGCCTAGGATTGAGGCTTTGCACAGCAACAGACCGTAACTCTGATTTTGATCTCCCTTAAACTGTTCTAGCACCACTGACCTCAGTGGAGTTGCTCCATATTTACATCAATGTAAATCAGATTTTAATCTGTTCCCTTCTATGTACATTGCAGATTAGTTTTCCTTTTGGCTTGGATATGTCATTTAAATGAAAGCTCATTATGTCTGAATGTTTTCATGAGATTTGTAAAAAAAATATATATCTTGGCCACGTAAGTATCTCCAAAACAAAGTATTTATTATCTTTCTTAGACATACAGGCTATTCATATAATTATATAGTAATACAGAAAGTCCAAGTGATGATTTTTAATAACTAAGATGCCCAAAGATTTCAGTGCTTACAAAAGATTAGGGGGGGATTAAGAATGATTTTAAAATTTGTTCAGCTCTGTCACCATCCCGCTGAAAATACTGTGTGTATTAAAGCCTGAAAAAAGAAAATGCTTTATGAGAGCTAGTAAAGGTAGTTATATACTGAGGGCTGTAATTTAGTACAGTTAAGCTCAATGGAATTCTAGCATGTAGGTTACACGTTTAAAGGTGTAGTTTCAATTCACTGGTGGTAAATCCTTGTTAATTAGATCTGAGAGCCTGGAAACATTACTGAGAAGGATTAAGCTTTCTTTTTTTATTTCCAAGTTTCTATGAGCTCACAAACCTAAAGAGAGCTTACATATGTCCAAAAGCATATCTCCAAAGCAATTAAAGCACTTAAACTTGGCACATTTTTCTCTCTCCTTGGCCAGACTTGCTGCAGATAAGGCAAGTCCAAATTCAAATAGGAATTCTTTAATGTTGACAATTTCCTATTTGGTTTTTCTTCTAGAATTTCAGATTTCTGGTGAACAGCTTAAAAAGTTTACCCTTGTCCTTTTCAGTGAGACTGTATATGTGTAGGAGCACTTGCTTAAACTCTAAATCTAGAAGTAATTAAAGACTGGATTGATACAAATTGCCTTCACTGGATGACTTAAGGCAGAGAAACTATTAGGCATAAGCATAAGCAAAAATACCACTATTTTTCTTGACTACTAGAAGTGCTAGCACTGACTAGATTTGCTAGTCGCGCTCATTGCTTTTGGACTCAAGCCACCCTTCAATAGAGTTGGGGCATCTCTTGGAAAATGCCAGCTCTTCATTTTCACTTAGTTTTACAGAAAAATACTAGAGCAATTATTTTGTTGCAAAGAACTCAGAATGATCATAGCAGGTAGGACTCCTATTTGAAATCGCTGGGTTAGTATTATGGATCATGTTTCTACACCTGACAGTGCTAACATTGCATGGCACGCTACATCACCCTTAAAAGGATCTCAAAGCACCCTGGTTAAGAATCACTGTGCTAATTTGTTTGTGAATAAGACACTCACTAATTTATATGGGGGTTAGAAAGAAACTTCCTTCATAGACCTTATTGAAGCAATGCTACCGTCACCCATTATTAAGTTTTCTAACTTTTTCCATTCTGTTTCCAGTTGCTTTTGAGTTTCAAAGTGTTAACTGTTTGGGCTGAACATTTTCAGGAGAAATCCAAGGGAAAGGAGCTTTGAGAGGGATATCTCAGATGTCCTAGTGGTCCAGTCTGTGAGGAGGTGTTCACTGCTTAGAAAGAGCTGTTGTTGGCAGGAAATCCAGTGCAGGCCCTGACTGCAGGAAAAGACTCAAATGTGAAAGTGCAAAGGAAGGAACTGACTATAAGAAGTTGAGTGAGATTGAGATTGGTAAACCAAGACAGAGTATGGCTCTTGTCTCAGTCAGGCTTCTTAGCTCCCTTTTTGTGTCCCTGTTGAGCAGTCTCTTAGTGTATGAAATAGTAGGCAGGCTATTGGATATATGGAAGCTTGACTGGATTTATTTATATCCCCATCAGGGAAATTAAGACAGAAAGCACCTAAAGTACTATTAATTATGTCAAGAATTGCATAGGGACAGAATTCACCTTTTAGACATTGATTTGGCATCCACTTCCACAAAGAACAATTGTGATGTATTTCCTAAACCAGAGAAGGTTGATGCCAAGGAAAGTATGAGAAGGGATTGATCATTTTTTTTTTTTGCTATGTCCCTCATACATTCTCCCTCTAACACATATACTACTTGCCACTGTTGGAGACAGAATACTATGCTAGATGGACCATTGTTTTGATCTAGTATGGCATTTTTTATTCTTATACTCTTAAGAAGTTTTGAGGATGCAGTGATAAGCCTATAGTGTCCTCTACCAGGAAATGTCTATGCTTGCAGGGCATAGCTGGTATTGTTATATTGGTAGAGGCCCTTAGTGGAGATGCAGTGTAGATCCACAAAAATTGTTCTTTAGAATACAATTTTCCCTTATCTTATGCTGTACATGCATAAAGGAAACCCACTTTATAATGCAACAAATAGGGATATGTTCCAAGACCTTCACTGTACTGACCCGCAGACCTGTTTCTACCACTTTTACAAGGCAATTTTGGTACTTACCAACAGCAGACAGTACACACAAGCACAGGGCACTATTATAATGGGAATGGCAACTACAGAAACACATGTCGTAGACAATGAGCGAGGAGCACAGATCCGCACAGGAGACTATATTTCAGTGCGCGTTACTCCCACGGTGCGCTGCACAAAGCTGCTGACTATAGGCTTCCACCACACTGATTGTATAAGAATGAACTTACCTTGCACGTAACGAATTTTTGTTACAGAAAGGGTCATTGTATAAGAGCGAATTTGCACATGCAGAATCCGTGTAAAGTGAGGGAAACCTGTAGTGTTGTAGTGGTCCAGGAAATATGTGAGAGGCAAAAAATGTTGTAAGAGATGTCAATTTTTTTATTTTTTGGACCAGTTGCATAGTTAGGATAGACTTCAGCAAGCTTTCAGGTATCAAAGTACCCTTCTTTGTGTCTAGGGTACTGTGATACCTGGAAGCTTGTGTAAGTCTATCCCAACCATTCAGTTGGTCCAAAAAATATCACATACCAAAATTCTTGTCTTTTGCTAATATAAATTCTCACAGTCTACAATGTTTTTCAGTGCATAGAATAGAACTGTTCTAATGGTAGTTTGGGTATGCATAGCAGTGATCAAGGGCATTTTTACACATGCTTGGCGGAGGGAGCAGATGAAGCACCTCTGCTATCATTTTGAAGTGTGAGGACATTGATATATAAAATGTAGAGGCTGGCTGGAGCACAATAATCACCACTCTCTAATACATTGTACTTACAGTGCATTGGAGCAGCCTCCAGGCTGCTGCACAGACACCCCAGGAGTCCTGTTTGTAGTACCCCCATCTCATTCGTTACAGAAGCTGGAAGGTGTGAAGTAACTAAAGCAGTGTTTTGCAGGAAAAGAAAGGGTTGTTTTATGGTTAAGGCAGCTGATTGCTATGCTGGAGAAATGGTATGGATCCTTGCATTTGACAGGCATGTCACTTAAACCAAGCTTTTCACAGGTGGTTGCTCATTGTGTTCTATATCTACATATCCTGGTGTCTGATCTGCAGTGGCACTAAGCATTCAGAGGGCCTGATGACAGCTGTGCTGCAGGGCATAACCAGAGAATGGGGAGTAATTCAAAACATTGGGTGCTGTGCATCTCAAGAATGGGCATTCAAAATTAGTAGAAACTCTTGAGATTAATTACCAAACCCCCATATATAAAACAGGGATAATACTGCTTCATTTCCTAGGAATTCTGTGAAGCTACATGAGTGTTTCTGAAGCACCCTAGTAGTATAGCAGTGTTGCCAACTTTCATGACTTCTTTTTGAGTTTAACTGGGGTTCAACTGTGTGACAAGGAGGAGAGAGGTTCCAGCCCTGCCTGGGAGTTGACTCTCTTCACAAAGCTGCTTGACTCATTGAGACACCTCCTGGGATCAAACAGTCAACTGGGATTTCAGAATTTTTCTTCTGTTCCCCTCAACATCCAGACACTACTCTCACATAAGGCAACAGAGAGGGTAGGGCATCTCTGCTCCCTTCTTTTCTGTGAACAGTGGGAATGGCAACAGTGTGGATCTGTCAGAACTTTCTGGTCCACAGGGGCCTTTATAGCTCCTTTTCCCCTCCCACCCTAGCCAAGTCCTGCAGCTGCATGTCCCAGCCATTGCTTGCTTATAAGGCTGCTCAGTGCTCACCCCCAAAGGTAGGCAGCACCAGGTAGCCCTGGGCAGAACAGTGTTGGAGGTTAGAGTAGCTGGGATGGAGCTGGAAGGATGGAGTGGGGAGAGGTGGTTGATGGGGATCCATGCCAGGATGGGGAAAGCAGGTGCAAGTCGACGTAAGGCTGGGGCATGGGCTGGGCTGACAGCAGATGTGAGGTATGGTCAGGAGCCTCAGGGGGGCAGGGTATGGCGTGAGTAGGGATACCTGGGTTGGGCCTGGAAGGGGGAAGAGAACAATGGGTCCCCAGAGCACCATCTGAACTGTTATGATTCCTTACATGACAAAATATGCAAAGTTTCCTAATGTAGGAGGGGCAGATGGGCACTGATTAGAAATTGCTGCTTTTGCTAGAGACCACCCTAGGGTACTCAACTGTCAGTGCATGTTGATGTTAGGAGAATACAACAGTTAAACACTTTGGGCTGCTTATAGACATAAAAAAAGAAGAAAAAAGTTCTTTACTGGAAGAAGTAACACATTTGTTTGACCTGGCTCTTCAGCATCTGCATAGATTGGGTGCTTCAGCAGGGCTTTTTGACACTTTTATCTAAAGTGGATTCAATCAGCTATTGGATAAAAGCACCAAAAAAGCCCCACTAAATCGCCCAGTCTATACAGACATTGAGTGAGCTGGCTGCAACTAACATTATGCCTCTTTTGGGCATATGCTGGGCTCAGCACTGGAGTACACCAAGTTTAAAATAAAGCACCATTTCGCTTTGGTTTTTGTTTTTTTTTTAATGTCTGTAAGCAGCCTCCGTGGATCCGGGTCTTTGTGGCAGTGACAGTGCTCCCTATTCTGTAATTCGGCAGAATTACGGAATAAGGGGCACTGTTACTGACATCTCTAATCTTGTTACTAACAACCAAACCTTTTTACTGTGGTTGGTGTTAGAGCATTAGATTTGAACCTAGCCCTTCTACCTGTTGTCAAAGGTCAGGCAGAAAGATTATATTATGTTATGTAAAGCTGTGATGATTATGTGGTTGTATTGTTTGTTTTGATATTATGTTGGAAGTTGTTTTTTTGGATGCATTCTGTTCTGGTGGGGAAAGCATTAATGGATGCATTGTAGAAGGCCTGGGTGTGGCCTGTGCACTCTGGCCTCTGATTGGTGCTGGAAAGGACCCTTTATATTCTGACTCTTTCTAAAAGTAGGGGGAGGAGATGTAAGAGAAGGGAGCCAGAGCATGCATGCCTGTGTGAGTACCTACCAGCCTCTGGCCTGCTGGAGTCCTGCTGGTATAAAGCCCCAATAGTGGAAATGGAAAAAGTCTGCCACATGGGGACTGTAGCTGGAAAGGCTAAAGCAGTGGGGCAGAGGCAACCTGCTGAGGCCCAACAGAGAAGTTGAGACCTGTAGGGTGGAGGAGGCATCTCACTGCAAAGGCAGCAATGATTTCTGCTTGCCTGTGAAACTAGCCAGGCACTAAGAAGTAAGCCCTAGTCAGGCGTGAGAAAAATATTAGGACATACTATGTTTTAAACATATTTTATGTTTTGTTTTCCCTAATGATAATGTTAGAGGGGGTTTTATACCTAATTTTAGCTGTGCTTTAATTGGGAATCTTGCCTCAAAGGGAGTTTGTATCCTCACGGCCTTAGATGACTCATGGTCACATTGCAATAGCATATATCAGTAAAATCTTGTATCAGTAAAAAAAAAAAAAAAAAAAAAAAAAGTTTGGTTGTCAGTAAAATGTTTGCAGATTGTCAGTACAAACAAAACTTGGGTGGCAACTCTGTCATTGTAGCAGGACCAGTGGGGGAATGGCAGATGGGCAGGTGCCTGTAGGCTGCATGTTATCCTCCCATTGACTGCCAGTTGAACAGCACTGGCATAATATAAAGACTGTCTCATAATACATAAAGACAATGGGGCTCATAGGAAGTTGTACAGACAACTTTAATTCTAATGTTTTCTAAATTCTCAATACTTGATATAGCAATCTGTATAGGCTTCCTGTAAAATAGATTTCTTGTACGTAGTAGTGTGAGAGCTTGTGAGAAAAAACAAAATAGGCTACAACTTTTAGGCCCCTCTTTTAGCTTCATAGAGAAATCAGTTTGTTGTGGAAAAGCGGTTCTCTTTTCTTTCATCTTATAGGGATATCTCACAGAGAGAGAATGATTAGCTGGAGGGAATATTCCCTTAACTTTAACTCTCTCTTTTATCCTTGTAAAGCCCACAAACTCTTCACATTCTCACTGTTCTGACTTCACTGATCTGTCCTTACCCCAGTCTGCTTTTATGCATCTTCTTTTTGCTATACTTTAGTTAACTTTAAAGTTTCTTTTACACATTTATGAAAGGAACCAGAAAAGGAAAGAGAAACAGGTGAAGAAAATCACTGTTTTACAGAAGAGCAGCGAGGACTGCTCAGCCACTGACCTAACCAGTAACATTTGCTTAGAAGTAGCACAAGTGACAGAAAGCAATGGGAACTAACCCTTTATAGATTTATAGGGCCAATAAGTTTACAGACTTGTAGTTCAATGTATTTAATTTCAATATGCAGTCTTACAGGCTTCATTCCTATTCAAATCTATAGGGTTTACCCATATAGATTGATTACTTTTTCTTCAAATCAAACAAAATGCCAAAAAAAAATTATTAATCAAAATCCAAATGTATCTTATAGCAATTCAGAATATGCCTGTCACAACACTTTCATACAAAAGGAAGGAAAGAAATTACAAAATCATTCAAGTGAATGTTTTCACATTTTGATCAATTTTACAAAAATGTTTAAGACAAGATTGACACCCATCAAAAGCAGGAAAATAAGGCTTTCCTTTTCTTTTATATATTGTGATGACATCTTTTGTTTATACCGGTGGTGCTCAATCTTCTGGCCCATGGGCCAGATGAGTGGCAGGGGGGAGGGGTAGTCTGCAGGCTGGATCAGTCCCTAAGGCCCGACACTGACCTCCCCCTGTACCACATGCTGAGATTGGGATTGTACCACATGTTGGGATTGGGTCCTAGGGGCCTGGCACCTTGGGCCCCCTGAATGCTGGGATTAGGCTCTGTGGTCCTGGCACTGCCTTCTCCCATCCTCTGTGCACCAGGATTGAGCCACCCCCTTCTTCTCCTGGACACTGGGATTGGGTCCCAGGGGTCTGGTGCCCCCCCTACTCCTGGTCCCCCATACCAGTATTGGGCCCTGGGGCCTGATACCTCTCCTGCACAGCCCTGTGTGCTGATATCAGGCACCCCATCCAGCACACAGGGCCTGAGGCTTCCCATGTGTCCAGAAATTTGGCAGCAGGGTAATAATGTCACTGTTCCCCTACCACCAAATGTATGGACCGGTGGGGAACCCCATGGGCTGGATTCATAGATTGTAAGGCCAGAAGGGACCTGGGAAGATCATGAGGTCCAGCCCTCTGCACCAAGCAGGAAAGATGTTTTTTACTGGTGACTGTCTAGTCTCCTCCTGAAGACTTTCAGGGTAGGTGATTGCATCACCTCTGGAGGGAGCTTATTCCACAGTCTGGACACCCTGACTGTGAAGTTTTTCCTGCTGTTGTGCCTGAATGGGTCTTCCAGGAGTTTGTGGCCATTACTCCTAGTTTTCCCCTCGGGTGCCTGGGATGACATGACACCATGGGCCGTATCTCATCCATGGGGCCAAGGGTTGAGCACCTCTGGTTTATGTAACCAGAAGGGATCCAGGTTTTCCATTTGCCATGGAAAATACACATTCCAGCTTGTGAGGGGCTGGAGGGAGTGGGAGGTCAATCGGGCAAGGGTGGCATGTGCATGTACACATGGAGACATTCACATGGCCACCAGGCAGCCTGGAGAGCAGCTCCCTCAGGTAAGTCTGGGGGCAGAGCAGGGGAGAATAAGCCCCCCAAATGTGGGAGGGAGTTGGGCAGGGCTGGGGCTGCTGCCTAGCCCAGGTACATGGGGTTTGGGGCCTGGGGCTGGAATTTGCAGCTGCAGGGCCCAGGCAGGGAGCAGGATGGAGCTGTGGGTGGCTTATCCAGGTGATGGTGGTGGGGCTGGCCTACTGTTGCTGTGCAGACTCTCGTGGGTGGGAGCGGGGAATGGGGATTTGTGTATGAGGTGAGGGCAGATGCAAGTTTCCTACTTTGGGCTTGTGGTTTCTTGCCCTGCTGCCCTCCTCCAGGGGCCTCAGTGGCCTAGCGGGCAGGACCCAGCATGGTAGGCCAGAGTGGGGCTGGGTGTGGAAGCTCAGTACCATCACCAGAATCCCTGCGCTGACATGGTGAGGTGCCCTCTGCCTGCCTGGCAGCAGCAAGGGTTCAACTCCATGTTGCTACTTATGCTTCTACTGGGCGAACAGGGGGCACATCACCATGGCTGTATGAGGCTTCCAGTGGTGGCATCAAGCCTCTTTGCCCTGCTTGGCTCTTCTGCAGTGGGTCCTGCCCCCTGGGCCATGGAGGCCCCCAGTAGGGTGGGGAGCCCTGAGCAGTAGGGTCCTGAGCCCACAGTAGGCAGCCCACATCTGCCCACCCCCAAGGGCTCCATTCCT
>NW_005842857.1:485770-494490 GCF_000455745.1 Alligator sinensis | reverse complement strand
GCAGGGGACAGGTAGCCAGGCTTTGTGCTCCACTCCATTGCAGCAGCTGCTGCCTCCCATGGTTGGCAGCCAGGGCTTGAGCATTGCTAGGGGAGCAGGGGGCTGCAGACCCAGGTCTGTAGCCCTGCCACCTGGGGATCCCCTCCAGCAGGGATGAGTGGGGTGGAGGGTTGTGGGCCAGGAGCGAGGGGCACTGGCGGGGCCAGGGAGACTGTAGCCTGGCGGAGTAAGAGCTCAGATTTTTCCATGATTAAAAAAACAAAATCAAATGCTGAAATTTGTAGGTATTTGATAGGGCTGTGTGAAATTTCACTGGGTGTTTCATTTTGAAGCTGTTTTGATGCGTTTCAAGCTCAAAGCAGAGACATTAAAATGAAACAAAAGCCTTTGAAACAGCTTTGAAATGAAACAAGGGTACTTGAAATGTTTTGAAGCCAGGCTTGGCTTCAGCACCAGTCCCAACCGGCAGCAGCAGCCTCCTGTCATCCTGTGCAGATCTGGGAGCCATGGCCTCCGGGAGGATTCTGGCACAGCATGCTGTTGCTGCTAGATGGGGTCAGCAGCAGTGCCAGTCTTCCTGGTGTTGGGTGCAGGCTGCGCCCAGCGCCAGTCCCAGCTGGCAGCAGCAGCAGCCTCCTGTGATCCAGCGGGCAGAGCGGGGCCCCCCGCACCTGTGGGAGGGCTGCAGGGCTCTGCTGACTCCTCCTTGTGTGTGTATGTATATATAGCAATAAAACATTGTGTTCAACTGATACCTATATGTATATATAGTGGCATTTCATTTTAATTGCAGAAAAACATGCATTTGTGGGGTTTTAATTGGAGAATTTGTAATTGTTAAATGGAGAAAACCAGGATCCCTGATCAGATGAGACTGTAATGTAACATGAGTTTTACCTAAAAGTAGGAGTTAGTCTCACATTGGTGCAAAAATAAAACATGTCAAATGGTTTGGAAGAAATACAAATTGGTGATTGCTATGAAGTGCTATATAATTAATGTAAATGCCAGTGCAACTGCTGCACTACATATGCACACGTATGTGTGTTAGACATGATTTATCTAGCCCTCTCATATAGTAGTATAATAGAGAGGGTGGACACCTGGTACACCAGACCTGGGTGCCAATTTAAGGAGGGCACAAAAATAACATCCACTGCCACTGCTCTCCCAGTGGCCGTGTCACTCCTCGCAACCTGGCTTCAGATGTTGCCTCCCCCTGGGGTGCAGAACTACTCAGTTACACCTCTGCTCTTGTACATTGACTAAATAATGCATGTGGCCCAAAGTGCTATATTGCATGAAAATTGTTGCATTTCAATTAAGTTGTCATTTGAAATGTGAAAAAGCACCTAGTTTATAATGGAAGAAAATATTCCCATAAACATGTGTGAAATGAAACTGACAAGTTTGAAACAGCTTAATGAAAGGTATCTTCCTAAATAATACCGTTATCATTTGCTAAGCAGCAAACAAGTGCTGAAATTGCAACACAGCAGTAGTATATGGGTGAAATGAATATTTAGTAGCATGACAAGAAAAATGAAGCCTTACAACTAATTAACTATGAAAATACCATTTTATAAGTATTGTCTTAAATGCTGCTAATAAAATCTGTGCTGCCGCGTGTCTGAATGGAGTGCTATGGGATGTTTTGTTCCTCTGTAACTAGCAAGAATAATTCTGTCACCTTGTGCTCATTCAACAAGATTCCCAGGTATCCAGGAATGAAAAGTCCTGCACACTGGTTCATTTCTTGTTCTTAACCTTTACAGAATGGTTATGAGGTGACATGCTGCTGTGAAGACTTGCTTTATCATCATACAGTTTCTATAAAGGCAGCTCTCCCTTTCTTTGTTTGTTAAATAAGGGAATTTTACCAAGATCCCAGTGTAGTCCTCTCAGCAGCAGCAGGATAAGCCTTCTTGTGGAATTTAATTATTTGATAGGTGAGAAGAAAAAATGCAGATTAAGTTCTTTGTATTTTGCACCTGCATATGGTATCAAAACATATGGTCAGCACCATCTGTGCTGGTAGGACTACACTCTTTACATAAAAGGTTTATCTGGAGATAATTTTCAGTTGAACCCAGATCTGCCTCCAGAGTTGTGGAGCTCTGTAGTTGTCCTGTTCTAACTAGTTTTGCTAATCTGAGAGGTGGGAATATGTTTGAATTTATATCTCTGGAGAGTTGAGGGGCTATTGGCAATCAGGCTGTACTGCAGTGATTCTCAGCCAGGGTGCCACAAGAACTTTTCAAGAGTGCCATGTGATGTTATCACTGATAGGTGTTAATTCACATAATTCACAAACCCAGAGATTTCAAATAGGAACCCATAGTGTAAAAACATCCTGACCTGTTGTGGTCTTTCTGAGTTCTTTGCAAAAGAAAAGTTGTTCTGTTCTATTTCTCTAGTTAAAAACCAAATGATAACCGAGAGCTGGCATTTTTTGAGGGGTGCCTTGAATCTGGCTGGGGCTGCCTTAAGTATAAAATGGTTGAGAACCACTGTTCTGTGGACAGGTAGGCTCAGCCTGAATATATGAGTGGATACTAACAATTACTGATTTCTTATCCTCTATTTAATGGTTTAAGAAAATATTTCCGTTAACTCTTCTTCCTCACTTCCTTGATGCACACACTAACATTTGCCTAATAGGGTTGTAAACAATACAATAATACACAAATTACATGCAACAAATATTACTACTGTTATATGCAGTGTCCTTTTGGACTAAGTAATATGATGCTCCCATTTGGATAGGCAAAATGGAAGAAGAGCCTTCCACAGTCTTGTACAACTGCTTAAGGACTTTAGAGAACGTTAGTCCCTACACTCTAATAGTAGCTCTTTCTAATCCCCTGGAAGCAGGAATATTCTTGTTATCATACAGCTTTGGCTTCCTGGGGTGCAGTGAATTTCACATCTTGCCCTTATTATATGGGATTTATGGTTTTGCTGTTCTGTGTCCACAGGAGGATTGTCCCAAGTAAAACCCTTTAAAATGGGGATTAGCTTTATCCAGGAAATTCTGTCTATGCGGAAAGAAAAATAACCCTCTCCTTCCTTAGATTTTATCCCTACACAAAAGTCCAACCAGCCTGAAGAGAGGACAATGAATTTTCTGCTGTATTCTCAGGAAGGGCTGTTCTCAAACATGTCATCCACTTGTTCATGCTTTAACAGGCCACATATAGAAGCATGGCCCTGAAACCTTTTGGGGTAGGAAAAGGTCCCCTGTGGGCACGCTGCAGACGGAGGTCTCAGAAGTGACCACCTGAATTTCCAGGTTTGGTGCATACAAATAGGATTGGCCAGGTGGGGTATGCTAGGGAATGTCCCTGCCCAAGAGTACCATAGAAGGGGCATAGGCATAACCTTAGAGGTTTTTTTTCAAATGATTCATGGAGCACAGCCATGCTAGAGAGCACCACCTGAGAAGCAAAGCAAATGCATGATGTGCTTATTAGCTCTTCTGAGAAGCACTGCATGTTAGCATGCCCCCACACCACAGTAAACTAATCTGGCTACACTAGTCTCAGTACTGGGGAAATTGTACAGGTGTGCCACCCGGTGGAAGTGTGTACATGTCCATGACATTCTTTAATGGGGATATAATTCTATTGGTTTAAAAATGCCCGTAGAACAGATTCTGCTTGCTTTTCAGAAAAGGCACCTTAAAACTCTTTTATAGAACCCTATTGCTTTCATCTTTGTTAAAATCTATAGCTTTCCATAGATTTTGTTTGAAAGAGTGGATTATATGGCATTAGTGGACTCTGAAATATAAACATTGATCTTTGCTGGGAAATAAAATGTTAATATAGTTGTTTCTGTCAGATTTTGACATAATGGAACTTCCTCATCTCTCTCTCTGTAAAGAAATAATAGATTTCAGCAGCTCCTGACACAGTTAAGGGCTCCTTGAGTGCTTTTCTTATTTGCTGGCAGTGACAGGAAGGGAATGTAAAACCTGTTCATAATATATAGGCAGGTTTCATATGTTTTCTCTCTCTCTCTCTCTCTCTCTCCAACATCTCTGAACTTAGTTTGGGACGAGATGCTGAGAACCTTCTGGCCTTCCAGAGGGTTTGACAGTAGATGACATCTCCCAGGAATAGGCTCATTGGAGAAAACTGAGGTTCTTCCACGTTTCAGGAAAAATGAAACGAAGTGGCTAGGATGGCTCGGGGAACTTTGCAAGCTCACGATGCAATGCAACATGATCACAGCACTTTAATAAACAGAATCAATAATGGAAAAACCAAAGAGGAAACAAGCCACTTACTTATCTATGCAAGATGAATAGGGGAGAATGAATAGTGCCTGAGAAAGCGAGGATCATTAATGTCACTTGGCTGACCTGAGCTGGCACACTGAATCTTTGGCTTTGGTATCTTTCTCTCTATGCCATTTAACTAGGTTCAGCTGAAGCTTTTTTTTTTTTTTTTGGTACGGCAGGTGTCCTATTAAGGCACTGTTGAGTCTTATTTTATTTTTTGTGCTGAAAGCATAATAAATAGACGCTTCAGGGGAAAAAAGAACCACTTTAGTCCTCAGTGAGGATTTTCAGTGTCTGGTCTCAAATGTAACATGTCCATATTTTCAGCGATGATTTGCGTATGTTTTCAAAGGAGAAGGTGCTTTGATCTCTCTGATGCCTTCTCCTTTTATAACAGGAATCACTATCTATCAACCTTTTCATGATTGTTAGCATTAGTGCCCCTTACAGCTGCATTGTGGAATCCATTGTGCTGCAACTTCTAGCTCTGGTAAGCTCCAACAATTTGTCTTTACTTTCTTTTTACACTGTTCTCAGCATCTAGGATATTGGCCTTGCTGAGCTGGCTGGCAGTTGATGCTGCAGCATAAATGTAAATTAGAGTATTGGTATCATGGTACAGTAGCCAGGTATTTTTTTTCTGGTCTCCAGTGGATATTGAGAGTCTTCAAGCAGGGAGAGGACAATGGTGGAATCAGCCTTCACAGCTCTCTTCTCTTCCCCTGGAAAGGAAGAAGTTCTACCTGTCAAGAGCCATGGCAAGAACACTACATCTTTTTTAATATATAGCTTGCTTGTGTAAAATTCTACTGACTTGTTACCCTGAGAAGTGTAAATATTGTTTAGGGAAGAATTTTCAAAGCTTCCTGGAGAACTCAAGTGCCTAATTCCATCAATTTTTAATAAGAACTGGGCATCTAAATCTGTCAGGCAGCTTTGAAGATGCCACCCCTAGTTTCTTTATGTCATCATAACAAGGATTAGTGACTAAATTTTGCATTTAGACTGGGAAAAGTAACATAAAAATAATTAGACCAGACACATCTAATACATAATCATGATCCTCTGTGGGGTGCTGTGCTCCTGGAGCTGCTGTCTCTTGGATGAGACATAAAACAGAAGACCTCAAATCATTTAATATTCCTTGGGGCTTGTCATAAAGGTAATGGGATTAGCCTTTGTATCTTGGCTAAATTCCAGCTCTATTAATTACACACTTCCCACCTAATTTTCCATTACAACTTCAGTTATTAGGTAGGGTATGTATCTTCACCTCCTGCTGCATACTGTAATGTAATACTTTCTGTTAATCGCTTGCCGCACTTCACCCCAGAGCTGGCTGCATTTCAAAGCTGGATAAAATAATGTGCATATAAAGACTTATATATAAAGATGTGTATCCTTTTTGTTTCACAGTACTTTGTGGGTCCTTCAAGATAACGTGCTTCATAAGGCCCTGATCCAAGGCTCTTTTATGTCAATCGAAGGCTCCCACTGACTTCAAACCAAATTCTGTGCATAATAGTGTTTCTTTTTCCAATGCACAAGAATGCAAATCCAAATCTAGACATAAATATAGAAACAAATCCATACATGAAAAGTGGTGAGTGGAACAGTAAAGTATGCAAAAGTTATAAGTTCCAGTAATACTTGCCATTTTGTTTAGATTTGTCAAGAAAATAGGTTTAACTGAATCACCTTTTACCTCATATTTCCAAGCTAAAAATTTAACCAGAAAAGAGGAGTCAAAGCTAACACATGTTCTATGAGGCTGAGTTAATATTGTTGCTGGAACATTAACTTTTGCATTTCCTGACTCTTGTTGATTAAAGCAGTGGTCCAGCAAAGCAGATAAGTGCTCACGCAGCTTATCACAAAGAGGGTCATTCCCTTTAATGAGATGATTTATGCTTAAAGTTACGCATGTGCTTAAGTGCTCTGGTGAATCATGGCCTATCTGCATTTGTTAAGTTGCCTTCATTGCTGCCTGCATTTTAATTACCTAGGTCAGTTAAAAATTACATCAGTATGTTGGCATAGGTCATATCTACTAGGGCTGTGTGAAGCTTCAATCGCTGATTCAATTTGGTGGAGATTAGGCCTGATTCAGTGACTGAATCTCCAAATCCGAATCAGATCAGAGGGCCCTTTTAATCTCTCCGAATTGAATCGGAACACTCCAAATTGATTTTGGACAGATTCAATGATTCGGACATAGACACAGATTTAAACGCTTTTCTATATACCTCAAAGTAGCAGCTCACGAATGCTGCGACACTGGGGCGCATGGAATGTCCCACAGAAGCACAGGGGGCTCCCCAGCGTGCTCGGCAGCAGACCCAAAAGTGGATCAGAAGCACTTCCAGTCCACTTCCGGGTTCACCGCCAAGCATGCAGAGGTCCCCCCTGTAGTCCTGTGGGACACTCCAAGTACCCCAGCATTGCAGCATTCATAAGCTGCGCCTGGTACCTCGAGGTATGTAGAAAAAACATTTAAAGCTGTGTCTATCGCCGATTCTCTGAATCGGCATTGAATCTTCAGATTCGGATTCGGCCAAATTGAATTGGGGACAGTGATCCAAATCAACAAATCGAACCACTGTTCCTGATTTCGGGCCGAATCTGAATCCGAATCAGATAGGTCCCATTTTGCACACCCCTACTAATAACTACACTATATTATAATGTAGAGATATCTGAGCTAGCTTGGGTACTAAAGCAATGTAGCCACAACACCATGGAACTTTGCACATACTAGTTCACCCTGATTCTTGTCAATTTAAAAATTGGTCTGTGCATTGCACATGCTATTACAAGCAGTTCCCAAGAAAGCTTGGGTATCTCTATGCTTCCCTGCAATCTGAAGTGTGGGCATAACGGTACACTTTTAAGACCAAAGGAGGATGTAACTTTTGAAATTGCTTTAAATAATAGTGCTCAAAACCTTCTGACATAATTGTGGAGGTATCATCGTTTAGGACAATCTCAAAAAAGGGAGGAAGGAGGACCCAGGAAACTGTAGGTCTGTTAGTCTTACCTCGGTCCTGGGTAAGCTTTTTGAGAGAATTATCCTGGCAAGCACTGTTCCCCCAAGTACTACCAGGAGTGACAAGAAATAATGGTCACAAGCTGGCAGAGGGTAGATTCAGGCTAGATATCAGGAGGCACTACTTAATTGTAAGGGGGGCTAGGATCTGGAACGAACTTCCAAGAGAAGTGGTGTTGGCTCCTACCCTGAGGGTCTTTAAAAGGAGGCTGGATGAGCACCTCACTGGGGTCATTTGACCCCAGTACTCTTTCCTGCCTATGGCCGGGTGTCGGACTTGATGATCTGCTCAGGTCCCTTCCTACACTACCAACTATGAAACTATGAAAACCTATATGTAATGTAGGCCCAAATTCTATTATGTTAACATGTATCTTTATACAAATGTATAACCCCATTAATTTCAATGCATGTGGTCAATTAAGCTATCTGTGAAGTAGTTGCTTTCAGAATCAATACAGTGTGTTTTATTTTATATATGTGTAACCTGAAAAAGATGCAGTAGGGCTGGAGTGTTGTAGTTATGATGATCCAGGAAACGCCTGAGAGGCAATGATTTTTTTGATCTCTTTTATTGAATCAACTGTGTATTTGGGAGAGTTGCTAGACAAGCTTTCAGGTGCCACGTGGGGAAGACCCCTTGATACCTAAAAACTTATCTAACAGATTTCCTACCTATATAGTTGGCCCAATAAAATATCACAAAAATCCTTTCCTCAAACAGATTTTTTCATAGATTTCATAGAAATTAGGACTGGAAAGGACCTTGGAAGATCATCAAGTCCAGCCCCCTGCCCAAAGGGCAGGAAGTCAGCTGGGGTCATAGGATCCCAGCAAAATAAGCATCCAGTTTGCTCTTGAAGGTGTTCAGTGTAGGCGCTTGAACCACCTCCGGTGGCAGGCTGTTCCAGACCTTGGGGGCTCGGACAGTAAAGAAATTCTTCCTTATGTCCAGCCTGAAACGGTCTTGTAGTAGTTTATGACCATTCGACCTAGTTGTCATCCCTTGGGGCGCTCTGGTGAACAAACGTTCCCCCAGATACTGGTGGTCACCCCTGATAAACTTATAGGTGGTCATCAGATCACCCCTGAGCCTGCACTTTTCCAGGCTAAAGAGCCCCAGGGCTCTCAGCCTGTCATCGTAGGGTCTGCTTCCCTGACCTCTGATCATGTGCGTGGCTCTTTGGACTCTCTCAAGCTTCTTCACATCCTTTTTGAACTGTGGAGCCCAAAACTGGACGCAGTACGCCAGCTGCGGCCTCACTAAGGCCGAGTACAAGGGGAGAATGACGTCCCGGGATTTGCTTGAGAAGCATCTATGGATGCAAGCCAGGGTTTTGGTCACTTTACTAGCTGCAGCATCGCGCTGCAGGCTCATGTTCATCTTGT
>NW_005842857.1:479266-484477 GCF_000455745.1 Alligator sinensis | reverse complement strand
TTCGGTGGATGGTGAAGGTGATCAGCTCGTGGTCGCTGTCACCCAGCTTCCCATCAATCACTAGGACGCCGACTAGGTCATCCCCAGTAGCCAGTACCAGGTCGCGCAGCGCTTTGCCTCTCGTTGGCCCATAGACTTCTTGAGTCAGGTAGAGGTGGAAACTAAGGGCTGGGAGTGAAATCAAGACCCTACTGAAGTCACTTGGAGATTTGCTGTAACTTCATTTGTCATGCCTGTTTACTTGATCCACAAGGTGCTCAGTAGGATGAGAATGTAAAGTCCTCTGCATTTCACTGGTTTGAACACACACACACACACACACACACACACACACACACACACACACACACAGAAATTCCATGGCCAAATTTTCAATTGACATAACCATTGTCACTCGGAGTGACAGCTAGAAATAGATTTGTCCTTAAGAGTCTTGACTCTCATTACTTACTACAAGTACAAAACTTTTGCTTTTTTCCCTTGCATGTTTGGCATTCATGCAGCCAGACCTCTTGTAGTTCTACCATAATTTGATCCAGTCATGCATTATTATGTTCATAGAATCCTTTCCCTTACACTTTCCTACAAGCATCTCCAAAAAGAGGTTATTTTTCAGAACAACATGCAATATGCAGTTACATTAGGTGCACTGACATTCATACCCAAGATTCCCCCAACTAATTGAATGACAACTGTCTAGGCAAAAATAAAAGCTGGCATTCTTGCTCTCTTCTGAGCTAGAAGAAAGGCAAATTTAGTTAAAACTGTTGTATGCTAGGGCTTTTGCATTATTCATGCAGCTGTTGCTGCCTCTAATACTAATAAACTGTATTGCATCCCAAAATTCATAACATTAGAAGAATGTTAAGGTTGCAAAGTCAAACATTCACACATTAAGAAATGACAGTATTAAGGTTACCTATGGAACTTTAATTTCCCCCTTCATGTATATGTATTATGGTACCATCTTTAATTACAATATCACTATACTGTTTTTTACCCACAAGATCTGTATCTCATTCAGTGAATATTTTATTCAGTATTTCTTTTTATTCTCCATAACATCAGACCTCTGACTTGAATATAAAATGATTAATTTCCTTATGGGAATTTATACGGAGTTCTCAGTGTAGTATCTGAATCTCTTTGCAAACATAAATAAATGTATCTTGACAACATCCCTGTGAGATTAGGTGTAAATATCCCCATTTTGCAGCAGGAGAGCTGAGATCTAGAGAGATCTAAGTCAGAAGCATCTACTAATTTTGGATGCCCAACCTCAGGCATGTAAGCACAAGTTCTCAGCATTTAAAGTACACGTCCACATAACTTGGTTACAGTTGTGAATGTTCAGCACTTCTGCTAATCTAGCCCTGGGTGTCTCACAGGGGCCATTTAGAAAAAAACGTAACAGCCCTATAGGGACTGTCTGTGGTTTAAGTCACTTTCCCAGCATCGTACAGAACTGTGGGGCAAAGGTAAGGATAAACTCTAGTTTGCTAAAGTACCATCCAACTCTGATTCAGGAAACCATCCTTTCTCTTCTTTTACTCCCTTACCTTCTTCACCACCCTTGTTCCAAATTCTCAGCAAGTGGGGCAGATTTTACACAGAGACACACGCCACTCTCTCTTCTCCTATCCTATTCCCCTGGTTCCTGCCTCCCCCTGTGCTGGATGTACCTCTTATCCTTCTGCCCTCACTTGTGCCCTCTTCCCCCCCCCCCCCCCCCCCTGTGCCCCCCCCCCCCCCCCCCCCTTCTCTCTTGTTTCCTAATTCTTACCACTTTTTCTTCCATCTGTCCAGTCCTCTGCTTGTTCTTATCCCCTGCCTTCTTCTACTCCCACTCCTGCATGTGTACCTTCTGTACCCTTATGGTCCTATCTATCCTCCCACTGGTCATTGCCACCCTTTGCTCTCTGTTCTAATTTATCCCTTCCCCACTGGCTCCTTTTCTTCTCTCTGTGTTCCTTCTTGCACATTGGCTTCTGCCACCCCCTCTCTTCCTGTGCACCCCTTCCCCAGTATCTCACCCCTTAATATGCAGTTTCTCTATCTGTCTCCCTAAGCCCTAGCAAGAGGATCATGGAGTGCTGAAAATGAGAGTTTCTCTGCTGTCTGTGATGAACTGTGGTGGCACAGTCCTGTAGTATTTGCAAAGAATTTTTTTTCTTAGGCTAGGAAGAGACATTACACACAAACCAGTTTAAGTGATCAGAAACTGGTTTAAACCTGTAACAGAACAGATGTTCAGTGCACGTAAACCAGTTTGAAAATGACTGAAACTGGTTTGAGATAAACCTGGTTGAATGTAGTATCGGACTTAACTTATTTGTGTCAAACCAGTTTATGCAATGTCTGTCCCAGACCCCTTGCTGGTTTAAGATAAACCAGATACCCCCAGCATCCCAATATGCTTTCTGGGCTGGGCAGGGCACTCTGCTCCACAGCAAGGCTGGCCCCTCCCCTCTTTTCTGTCTGGAGCTCGGCACAGTCCTGTAGGCACAGAGCATCTGCCTGGTTTCTCCCTGCTAAACAGAGATTATTTCCCCCTCCCTTCTGCCTTATGCAGATACCTCAGCATTAGCTAGCAGACCACACACTGACTAAGGTCAGTGCTGTAGGAGAGGACAGAGGCAGACAGGTTTTTTGGAGCTAATCAACAGGTAGCTTAATGTCCTTCCTTGGAAGAGCTGTTTAAGAAGAGCTCCATTTAATTAATGGAGAAAGGCTTTTTTTTCTTAATAAGTTGATAAACACTGAGTTAGGGATGATAAACATTCCTTGCTGGGCAGCTGGGGGCGGAGTGTGGGGAATAAGAAGAGCATCCTACTGGGGCCTGGCCATGCTCCCTTCAGTTCTGCCCTGTGGAAGGGAAGGGATGGCTGCTCTAGTGCCCCTCCCTTCCCCCAAGCTTCTAGCCTGAGCATTGCAGGCATGTGCCTGCGTTTCTGGGATGTCTGTCTGGGTTACAAACTGATTTAGCCTAGCAGGTTAGACTAACCTGCAAAAATTGAATCAGTTCAGTCTCAGGCTTTTTGAATGTCTCTCCCTAACCTTAGTGTCTGAACTTCTAAGATGGAGCCTGCTCAGGGACTCTGTGGGGCTGGTCAATTGGCATGTAGAAGTTGTAAGAGGAAGCAGTCTGCAGGTGGAATCTTCTGACAGTTCGATTGCTGACATTTTAAATCATTTCTTAGTATATGTGTGAATGGAGATGCTTGACATTTGAGCGAGTTTTCACAGGGATGGTGAAAAGATATCCCTGACACCCCAGGCACACTACCCCCCCCCCCACAACACTGCTCTCCTGCCAAATTTTAAGTCTCTGAACCAGAACTTGGAGGTGCTAATGCATCTCAGTTGCAGAGATGTATTTTAACACAACTTGCTTCATTCTGGGTCTGAGAAATTACAGGATATTTTAACAGAAACTTAAATCAGAATTCATTTTTTCAGCAGATTTATGGCAGAGAAAATTCTATTCTGAATAGTGGGAGCATAGGAAAGCTATAAACAATTGAAAACCCATGTTTTCTACTGAGCAGTGTTAACCAACCTTAAGTGCAGTGGCCTCTGCCTATAGTAGTATTGTGGTGTTCTTATGATATGTTACATAGCAGAAGACTGCCCCTTATCAGTGCTTTTAGACCGAATGTACCTGATTCTAGAATGGTACTCAATGTTACTTTAAACCAACCTGCAATTCTGTAGTGTCAAGTAAATCTCAAAGAATTTGCTTTTCTTCAGGAGAAAAGTGGTACTTTAGCTTCTTTCAAGTCTGAATGTCATCCTTGTAAAATAAAATCTTCTAGATATCAAAACATTTTCCATTTCCAAATAGGATCAGGTTTATTTTTATAAGTATATTTTTTTAATTCTTAAGTTTTTGTGAAATAAGGCTATGTTTATTCTGGAGCTCAGATCATTCAAATTAAAAGTAATAAAGTTCTTCAAAGTTATCAGATTAGTAAGTGTCTTATGAAATCCTGATTCCCTTGCCTTTTGGGTTTTGAAATTCTTGATACATAAATATATAAAAGTGGAAGTCTTGAGGCCCTGAAGTGCCTTTCCTCCTTAATTAGAGCAATGATTTCCCCCAGTAGCTTTCAGTGACAATTTGGTAATTTGGTTTTACTTAAGCCAAAATTTAAAGTTTGGTTAAATTTATATGCATATGGTTGACATCTATTGAGAAATCCACACTTATTATTTGTTACTTCTGTCAGTTTCAATTGTATTAAAATACTTCAGATACTTTCCTTCATGGTCGGGCAGAGCCTAAGGCAAATATTTCTTAAATCTGTAAGCGGCCTCCTTTTGTAAGGGCCAACTGCTTATTTTCAAAGATAATGTGTTTCTGAATAGAAATGACATGAAAGAGTAGATAAAAATAAGGGAATGCTGAAAACAAGTGGATCAATTATGTGTCACATAACTCCAAACATTGACCATCGCTTGTATAATATGTAAGGATAGGTTCCTGTCCAGATTCAGGTTTTGAAGTAGCCTGTTGTAAAGAGAGGGTTTCAATAAAGGTAGAATTAAGGTTTAGATGTCAAACAGCTTCAGGATTGTGTGTGGCCATACTCAGTGTTTTAGTCGAGCCTCTCCTTGGTGTCTCGTGTACGTGTAGCTTCTAAGAAAGGTAATTCCACAAAGTTGTCCAGCGTGTCAGAAACAGCTGTGTCTTAGGAAGTTTTTCCTTCTGCATGCTCTGCTTATACAAACTGACTTAAGCTGTTATTACATTAGCATGATATATAAACACAGAACAATTGACAATAATAATAAATAAAAAACTTTGCACCTAGTTAGGATGGGTGCTTTATGTAAGTTAGTATTTCCTTGCATATCACGCACGTGATATGTTTTGCAGGTCATCAAACCTTCAGGTATCAAGTTTGGAATTTGAATCATAGAATCATATATTGGAAGGAATCTCAGAGGTCACTTAGTCCAGTCACTTCTACAGATGGAGCATTCTTAAGCCATCTCAGATGCCTATCTACCCTCTTACTACACACTTCCAATGAAAGAGATTTCATCACTTCCCTGGGCGCCATGTTCCACTGATTTTAGTGTTCTTACATTATGATATTTTCCCTAAAATTTGATCTGAATTGGATTTGCAATAGGAAAAGGCATTGCCCTTTACATGCCGTCTGTGGTAACGGAAAACAATTTTTTGTTACCTTCTTTATGGCAGCA
>NW_005842857.1:476930-479235 GCF_000455745.1 Alligator sinensis | reverse complement strand
CATTCTGTCTTCCTCCCCCCCCCCCCCCCCCCCGTCATCTCTTGGCTTAACATGCCTACTACCTTTGACCTTTCCCTATGTACCTTGCTTCCAACTCCTTTGTTATCTTTGTTTTCTGTGGAGCCTTTCCAGGTTCATTATGTCTTTCTTCAATTCTATTGCCCCGTACTGGACACAGTATTGTAGCTGATGCCTATTCAATGTTATATAGAGTGGTAGTCACTTCCTGTGTCCTGCAAATGATGTGTCTGGTAATGAAACCTCCAATTGCATTTATGGGTTTGCTGTTCATTGTATTGTTTTGTCTGACTGTTTGTTTTTCTGTGAAGCGCCATATAAACCACCATGGCTTTGGTCAGGAATCAGGCCTGAATCAAGTGTTTGGAAGGCAGCTATGCTCACTAATATACCAGCAGGACACTTAAAACCTAGCTTTCTATTGGGATAATAAACCCTAACTTGCCACATGCAAGGTAAGAATACTCATCACTTTACTAAGGAGGAAGGAAATAGCAGAGAGTATTTTAGTCTCAATTCTTCTTTGTTTAAAAAACAAAACAAAAAAAATCCTCCCGAGATATGTTTCAGAAAAATAACTCAGTGCATGCTAATTTTCTGTCTGGCACTTGAGTCACATTTGTCAAGCTATTCTCTTCATCTATGTGGGCTAAAAACTTATATTAAGTTTGAACCGTACTGGGTTTCTTACTAAATTAATGCATTGCAGGGGTTGGGGGCTTGAAGGAAAAGCATTAAATACCACAAGAGGTTTAATTAAACAAGGGAACTGACAATAGTGTCAATTACTATAAGGGCAGAGGGTTAGGGGGCCTTTTCTCCAATGGCTCATTTCTTTTTCGCCTTCCTGAAACTTTGTGTTCTATGACAAAAACTCTTGGTTATCACAAAGCGAAGCTTGCTGGGTGCATCAGCAGGGCAGGGACAGCAGGGCAGAACCTACGAGGAAAAGCTATGGGGCCTGAACCTGTTCAGCCTCCACAAGAGAAGGCTGAGAGGGGACCTGGTGGCCGTCTACAAACTTACCAAGGGGGACCAGCGAGGAATGGGAGAGACCCTGTTCACCTATGCACCTCCCGGAGTAACAAGGAATAATGGCCATAAGTTGTTTGAGACTAGCTTCAGGCTGGACGTTAGAAGACACTATTTCACAGTCAGGGCAGCTAGGATCTGGAACCAACTTCCAAGGGAAGTGGTGCTGGTTCCTACCTTGGGGGTCTTTAAGAGGAGGCTTGACAATTACCTAGCTGGGATCTAACGAGCCCAGTATTCTCTTCTGCCCAGGGCAGGGGGTCATACTTGATGATCTACTTAGGTCCCTTCTGACCCTACATCTATGAATCTACACATGCTATTAATGTGCAGCAATAAACTCTGTGCATATTGCGCTGGAGTTTATTGCTCCCAGGTACCATGTTTGACTGTGCCTGGGACTGCAGCATATTGAGCTGAGTCAAAGCAGTCCTAGCTGGCAGGTGTCCTGGGGGGGTCAGCCTGATAGCCGGGGCTGCTCTGACTTGGATCAATGTGCTGTGGAGATCTGGCTGGGACATGAGTGCGCCAGTGTGGAGATAGATGGCAGGCAGCCCCATACTCAAGTACCCTCATGCCCCATCAGCATCTACATGTGCGTTGTTGTGGAGTAAATACTCTCTGTATTTACAAGTACTAGCCTGTGGTAGAGTTAATTAACTTCCTGCAGCCTAATAGCACTGCACGTGTAGATGCTGAGGTGTTTACTGTGGAGCTAATTAGGCAACTCATATGACCCGGTAGCAGATGAAACACTGTTAACACCTAAAAACTTGCCACTTGGTGAGTGGCATCATGAGAACAAATAAACAAATAGTCTTTCATTTCAAAGCCCGCTGTGAACCAAGCAGGTTGTGCACCACTTGGATATGAATGATTTGGGTTCTATTGGATACAAAATCAGGCCTTGGAACCACTACTGTGATTTCACCCGGCTGAACTTGTTGTAAAAGCATGAAGTAATACTTCCAAAGAGCAATGGGGCAAGTACAAAGCAGAAGGCAAAGGCTTAATGTGCTAATTAATTTATGAGCACTCTTAAAATAGAATGTGTTAGGAAAGTTAGACAAAGGAAGTGGCTAGAGCATATAAGCCCCCAGGAGCCTACGAGTCTTAAAAATAAGAAGTTATCCCCTCCCCACAAAAACAACCACAAAAATCTATAGTCTAAAACCCAGGTGGGTCCTGCAAGAGGATGAAAAATTAAGAGGGCCTTGAAAGGCATGAGGGAGGAATGCAGGGAATAGCTTTATAG
>NW_005842857.1:467045-476904 GCF_000455745.1 Alligator sinensis | reverse complement strand
GCATTCCTGATAAAAATGACCAAATGGGATGCTGGTTTGTGCCAATTTCTGGAAAGCAGATGCCTCAGAAATGGATGATACAATGATGAATGACGGCTGTTCACAGTAATTTAATTTCCCTTTCTGTGAGGAAAAACAGCTTGACCATTGCTGTTCCAGAGTAGTGGATATAACTGGTCAGTCCTCATGATCAGCATACTCAAAATGGCCTTGTAACTGATTTTTTTTGTTCATTCCTGTCATTCCTTCTCCTTTCTGAATTAATTCTGGAACCACTCCAAAATCCCCAGAACAGAGGGGAGAGGGAAAACTACCTCACACTGACAGTATTTTAATGCACTTTGTGTCCATCACTTGATTATTATTATTTTTTTTAGATCCAAACCCCAACCAGTTCTTGGATGGGAAAAGCCTGATTTCTTTATACACGCTTATCTCTGCAGTACACATAACAGCTCATTCTTCCTCCCTGCCAGCTACTGCCCATCTGTCTCAGGCCTGTACCTGAGGACTTGGAGAAGTAGCAGTAGTTGGCAGGGCTGGGGGAAGGATGTCAGTCCTGGGCCTCTGCTTTGTCTGCCTCTCCACTCCCAGACATTTCCAGCAGGGGCTCTGGGAAACAGCAGGGTAATGGGAAGGAGACGACCCATTACTGAGAGGCATGAACAGTCTGGATTTCCAGTCTTTTACAAAGGGGAGAAGGAGCTGGCATTGAAGCCCTAAGCATGAAGGCACAGACCTGTAAATTTAGTAACATGAAAAACTCCATTTTTTTTGTTTGTTTGTTTGTTTGTTTTTTGGGTTTTTTTAAATGAGTTAGGCATCTGGCCTTGGGCATTTCTCAATCTGTGAGTGTTCACTGTCTTCCTAACTATTGTTCTTCTCACTCTCTCAGCTCCCCCTTAACTTGGAAAAGTGAAGGCCACTGGTCTAATCTTCTCTCTCTGATCCCCATGTCTCACTTATACTCCTGCACTAACTCTTTAATTCATACATTTGTTTGCTCCTGCTGTATTTTTGTTCTTTGAGATGCATGCTTTATAAACGGATCCTTCCAGAATGATTGGCCTCTGAGTCAACATGGTGAAAAAAGAATTGCTTAGGCTTGCATGCCTTATTTTGTCAGCTAGCTAATGTTATTTGTAGACTCCATAGCTATATAATCGCATAAAAACTGCAGTCAAATAAAATTACTTTGAAAGCAGGTTTGGAGGAACAGGCAGACTCTTAAACCCCAGGATTATTTGGTTGTCAGAGATAAACACTAACTGCACTTCCTCAAAATTCTTATGAATTTTTTGTTGGAGAGAAAAATGAGTGAACACATATAGCAAACTAGATTTCTAAATGGAATATCTCAGTCATTTGTATTTATTTCTTCTCCTCTAATCCATCTGCAAATATCCCAGAACACTAGTCTGTGTTATGGACTGTACCCTATAAAACTCCATTTTAAATAATAAAAAAAAAAAAAAATTCAATTTGAGACATGGGAATGTAGTTACAGCCACAACAAAAGTGTGAGACCTGGAACTTTTGCAAGAAGGAGTTGGATGGAAATTTTACATTACTGTCTTTATATTTTTCATATTTTGTATGAGCAATTTGCTGTCATGCTGAATTATACCTCTCCTCATTTTTAAAGGCAAGTTTGAGCCCAGAGATGGGAGGTTTTTTAAGGGTTGAGTTATAATCTCTCTGAAAATGATGGTGTGTTAAGGAAATGCTGACAATCCCTTAACTTGAACAGTGTGATTGGTGCAGCTACAATAATATGAACTGTTTTTGAAATGTTCCTAGTAATCATTTTTTAATCATTATCTCTAAATTAACATTAACATGTTACAGATGTGTGGTAGGATTGTTCTTAAAAGGGAAAGGCTAAGAATGGTTTCTTAATGTCTTTTAGCTAGGGTGTAAAAATCACAGTCTTTACCTCTTATTTTCATTAGACTTTTTGATTTGCTTTGGTTTGCTTTTTGGGTGGGCTGTCATGGCAGAGCAGGGCAGTAAGGATATCTTACTGCAGGTCCCCAGGCATGAGTTCAAGCCTTCCCCTGGCCTCATTCCCCATTGCTGTCCCAGCTGTGAAAGGGTATCTATCTAGTCGGGTATCTAGTCAATCAGGCCCAGAAGTTAAAGGCATCCAGACATGACCTTTAAATAATGACTCCAAGATGAACATGAGCCTCCAATGCCGGACCACAGCCAGCAAAGCCAATCGCACCTTATCGTATATCCAAAGATGCATCTCGAGCCGGTCCAGAGAGGTGATACTTCCCCTCTACGTGATATTGGTCTGGCCTCAATTGGAGTACTGCATCCAGTCCTGGGCACCACCACTTTAAGAAGGATGTGGCCTGCCTTGAGAGGGTTCAGAGGAGGGCCACCCACTTGGTTGGAGGGCAACAGGGCAGGCCCTATGAGGAGAGGCTGAAGGACCTGAACCTGTTCAGCCTCAGCAAGCAGAGGCTGAGGGGAGATTTGGCGGCTGCCTACAAACTCATCAGGGGAGATCAGCAGCAAATAGGAAGGGCCCCATTCCCCCCAGCAGCACCTGGGGTGACGAGGAACAGTGGCCAGAAGCTGCTGAAGAATAGGTTCAGGTTAGATATTAGGAGGCACTATTTCACTGTTAGGGTGGCTAGGATCTGGAACCAACTTCCTAGGGAAGTGGTCCTCGCTCCTACCTTGGGTAAATTAAAAAAGAAGTTGGATGAACGCCTGTCTGGGGTTGTGTGATCCCAGTGTGTGCTTCTGCCAGTGACGAGGGGTCAGATTAGATAATCTGTTCAGGTCCCTTCTGACCCCAAACTACTATGAAACTATGACCTTAGCCATGTAATTCCCTTATGTTTTGTTGATTAAGCATCTGGTCTTCCTTGCCCATGCTTGCCCATTGGTCCTTTCAGTTTAAGTGGACCTTATTTGTTACCCTGTTTGTAAGAGTAGGGTGTGAAGTGTGGTGCCCTGGCCAAATATCAAGAGGTCATATTTTTTCCCTAGAGCTTGCCTGCACAGGAACATTAGTGCTTGGAAAATTAAGCAGCATGTTGGTTACTCAGTACGAATTACATGTGTGGGTACATCAGGCCACATTCTACTCTACTTGTTAGATGTCTGTCCAAATGGACTTGGGTACTCAAGTGTGATCCTATTCTACCCTATTGGAGAGCCTGAAAACCTATTAACACAGAAGTGAGTGGGGCCCCTTCCTCCTCCTCCTCCTCGTCTTCACTGCTTCTTTATGACTTGATTTTTAAGGCTAAAATGACAGCACATAACAAAAATAACTCTTTCAGGGACTCAAACAGGGTGAAATAGGATTATATCAAGCAGGTGCCCAAGTCAATTTACTAAGTAGAATAGGATCTGACCCTTAGTATACACTAAAGCAAGCTAGCTTACTTTGATTTCAAAATGGATGGGCCCATCACACACACACAGGCACTCTTCCCGTGCACTAATTGTTGTCTACGTAGGGAGTTAGCATACAGCAGCTACTGCACAATAAATTCTTGCTTTAATTTACTGCACATCAACTTACCCTGTAACCAAGATGTAAGATTCCTCCTGTGTTTTCAACTGTATACAATTCTTTTTTACTACTTGTCCTATTCTGTCATCTTATGTAGCTCAATGCTCTCAAATTGCCTCTTTCTGCCCTTGAGGTGGATTCATTTCAATGGTGGGTGAAATTATTTTTATATAAACATCTTGCCTACCTCACAGGGGTTTTGTGAGGCTTAATTATTTTAGATTTGTAAAGCACTTTAATGCTAAGTAGCACAAACACAATTTAAAAACTGTACTTTAGACTATTGAGGCATGGGATAAATCATGAGGTTAAAGGCTTTTTCTGGTAGATGCCTTGTAGGAAATGTTTAAAAAAAAAAAAAAAAGTATTAAAGAAATGCAAATTATATCTAAAACTTTGGAAATGTAAAGTTGATCAAGGAAAAGGTTTTATATCTGTCTAAAGTTAAAGTACATACCACAACTACATTAAACTGTCAATACAGAACATGAAAATCCTTGGTTTGGGTCCCAATCCTGTAGATCCTTCTTGAATTTAACATTAGTATTGCTTTCATTTGCCTTAATGCCTTAAATTCCGTGTTTTAAAAATGATAACAAATAACATGGACACAAAAATAATGTTAAAGCTTCACTAAGCAACCAAATCATGTTTTAAGGGGGGTGGGGGAGGAAAGGAACTAAAATTACTGTTGATATTGGTTTTAGAAAATTGTTAGTAAATATAATAGGAAAATAATAAAATTAGTCTTGGTGCAGTGCTTATTGTAGGGGGGAAAATTTTTTGATAACTTGAAAAGCAAAGTTCTCAATCAAATGGATGTTATAACTCCTAAAAGGAGATATTTACTGTCAAGCAAGAGAGAGAAGGTGGTCTTCAGAACTCAGGATTAAGAAACTGGATATCTTGTAAGAGAAACTGAACAGGTTGAGGCCAGGGCTTAATTCCAGGCTTTGAAAGATGTTCACTATTGCGGACTTTCTTGATGTTGGTGGCACTACTTGCAGGGTATCAAGTTAGGCACCTGTGGAAGTCTGGAGAATCATGCCCTAACTGCAGGATGTGGTCATTCCTGTTTTTTTTTGTTTTTTTTTTTTGTTTTTTGTTTTTTTTCCTTCCCCTTTCTTTCTCCCTCCCCATAATAGTGAAGGAAGAAAATTGTTTAATCAGTCTTATGATTCTGGTGTTTTCCAAATGTAATAATCATGAATACATTGATTTCAGTACATTGATAATTATGGTACTGGAACTCTTTCCTATTAACATTTCTGTCACATTTTTAATTATATTAAGCCTTGAAATGAATAAATGCTTTTAAAATTGGAGTGCTCAACCTATGGCCTGCAAGCCAAATGATACCAACTGAGCCAAGGTTCCTCATGGACTGGGAAATTTGGTGGTGGGGGATAAGTGGCCATTAATACTGCTACCCTCCTTCCCACCAAATTCCCAAGCCCCACACAGGGGGTTAGAGCTGGACCACATGCCCTCCCTCTGCACAGCCAAATCAGGGCTGAGCCATGTCCTCTTTCTCCCTGTGAAGCTGGATGGGGCCAAGCTACCCCTGGTCCCCCTCCATGTGGTTGGATGCAGTCCAGCTGGGCTCACCCCAGACTCTGGATTGGAGGGACTGCCAGATCCAGCCCACAGATGGATGAGGCACTGCCCTTCCAGCCCAATGGGGAAAAAGGTTGAGCCCCCCCTCCCCCCCACACACACCCCACTCACCCAGCTTGATACCTTAAGATGAAGTTTTGGAGGAAAGTGTGTATTTATGACATGAGCATATTAGCAACACTTGTATAATAATATAGACAACTATAATTAATATTAAAAAGATGATTTAGCACATAAAGAAAGCAAGTAGTAGTTAGCATGGATTAAATTTCTCTCTCACCTTCATTCAAGTTTAAGGTCTAATCCACAGTCAATGTTCATATCAGTAATTCTGGGTGTGGACAGACGTAACACCTATTGTCTTAAATCTACTTCAGCTGGAAGTGTCTAGACCAGGGGTGGGCAAAATATGGCCCAAGGGCTGGATCCGGCCCAGCCCGCACTTTCATATGGCCAGCAGCATCCTCCAACAAATTGTGCCTCCCCAGCCCTTCCACCCACAAGGGTGAGAGCAAGGTGCTCACATGTACACCCCCACCAAACATACCCTGTTGTGCCTCGCTCCCACCCTCATGGGTGGAAAGGCCCAGACTGGCCAGCAGGCACCTTCCAGGCAGGGCTACTGCCACTGCTGCAGCCTCCAGGGAACTGCTTGGCTTCTCCTGCTCCAGGTTACTCTGGGCAGCAGGTAGGGAAGTGGTAGGGGTGGGAATGGAGCTGCAGCTGGGCAGGAACAAGAAACATGGGGTTGGGGCTGGCAGCAGCAAGGAGCCTATACCTGGAGGGGGGCAGCATGTGGGTGTGAGGGACAGGGTGGGGGTGTGGGGGGAGTGTGTTATTTAACAGTGATGAAAACTCTGGAAGCCCCAGAGCACCCAGACGTAAGGGTCTAGGCAACAACTCCCCACCCCACAGATTTGGCAAGATGAATTCAACGTTAGAGATGAAATAAAAAAAACTGCAACTGTCGATAATTGACATTAGCCTCTTGGTGTCCAGCCAGTCAGAGTGTTGTGCCCCAGCTCAAGTCTGGGATCGTGCCCAGTATGCAAAGGCCAATAAAGATACCAGGGGTGAAAGTACAAAGAAGGTTTATTGCTAGCAATAAAAGGTGCAAGTGGAATAATTCACGTAACAAGCACCCACACCACTACTTCTAAGCATCTTTTATACAGGAGTTTTCAAGCCTTCGCAAGCGTGCTTGTTTGATGATTGGTTATAAGTGAGTGACGCAAGAAGTTCTTTACTGAGCATGTCTGTATACCTGTGTTTTAGCCATGTATCTCATTTACATACATGTGTGTTTCATTAGCATACTTTTTCCCCACCTAGGGGCATGATTTTTAGTATTTTAATGAGCCCTCTAACCCAGTTCCTTGTTTCTTCTTTTTCCTTCAAGCCCCCTTTATCCGAGACTGTCTCCTCCTTATCATTGCACATAGCATTATCTTCTTCTTATCGTCTCCGAGTAGAGATTTCTAGGTCACTCCTTACAAGAGTCTTCCTTCCTTGTTCAGGGAATACCTGGGGAAACTGAGGCAGTCATCACTGGGAGGCATACTAGGCTGGGGATTCACTACCATCCTCGGGTGGCAGTTTGACAGCTCAGTAATGCCTGAATGGTAACTCCTGTATTTGGAGCCCATGGCAGTGTACAGATCCTGCATTGTTCTGGGGCCAAAGTACAGTCATTTAGGTATCCATGTCTATTGTCTCATGATGAATCATAAAGAAGTCCATGGGATAAGAAATAGTAGCCGTTTATCTCAGGGCATTGCAAACTGGGTCTGAATGGTTGTCCTGGCATTACATCATTGAATCAACAGCAGAAAAGTGGCAATGCATTCAGCTGTTCACTAAAACCCAATTAGAAGGGAGATGTGTATGTGTCAATCCCAGGATATTTGTTTCAGGACAAATGCAGAAAACCTCATCCAGGAACAAATACAATGTCAGTTCCTAGATGACATGCATACACCTCTAAACTGGGACAATTGTAAACTAGTTCCCAGTCAGTCATATTCTCAGAATGATTCAAGTGCTATATGTCTGTCTGCACCTTAATTCTTACAAGCATACATAGTCCATTGAGTTACCCCTGGGGTTCAGTGGATAAACTTCTCTGAACAAACACTGCTAGATTTTCTAAAGCCTAAACCAAATTATTGCATTCTTTATGACAGAAACCCCTATGGAGGACCAAGGTCATAAACACACTCATTTGACTTGTGTTTTTTCAAAACGCTTCAATTTTGAACCCAGATCTTGCTCACTCCCCAGGTCATTTAAAAACATTCTTCCTGTCCCCAGTCATATCTACTTCTTCCTCCAAGTGTTTTGTCTAGGTGCTTTCTTCAATAAGTGCAGAAATGTATTGTCAGATTACCTTTTTATTTATTATTCTTAGTTTTATATAAGCCTCTACTCCATTATCATTTTTATTGAAAAATGCCTTAGTTTTTTGCCTATCTCCATTTACTTGGAACCTTCTTTATTTATTTGTCCAATTTCCTGACATCTGACCTTTCGACCCTTTATAAAAATGTGATTATGGCTCCGATTTATTTTCAACCACTGAACTTGGGGCCTTCCAGCTTTAAACTTATTTTCACCCTTGCAATGTGTTGGGATTTTACTTACCTGTTTGTCCACTGCCTTCATGCTTAGAAAATTTTCAAGTTTTCTATGTTAAATCAAATCAACCTCAAACAAGACCTTTATTTTTCTGAAATGTTGTTGAATTGAGTTCCCCTGATAACCTCTATTTCAATACTTCATCCAAAATTTCTTGGAAAAGAGCATTTTTGGAACATCTTTAGCTATTTATTGACTAACCTTTTTTTATTTATTGTGGTGCATTTTCAAGTCTCTGCTGTGTGGAAATAACAGGGGTTCCATCACTAGCTTTGCCATCTCATCATATGTATGACTAAATAACTCATGACTACACAATTAAAGATAATACATTCTAATATCTGTAAAGCTTTAAATTCCTCAGAGCATTTAGAAGAGAAATAAATAAAATCAAGTATTGGCCAAGCAAGAAAAAGAAATGGAACTGCCATATGGAATCATAGAATCACAGAAAATTAGGGTTGAAAGGGACCTCAGGAGGTCATCTAGTCCAACCCCCTGATCAACTAGGATCAGCCCAGCAAAAGCTTTGTCTATCTGGGCCTTAAAAACCTCCAAGGATGGAGATTCCACCACCTTTCCAGGTAACCTGTTCCAGGTTTTACTACCCTTCCAGTGAGAGAATTCTTTCTAGTATATAACCTGAACTTCCCTTGCTGCAGCTGGAGACCATTGCTCCTTGTTCTGTCATCTGCCACCACTGAGAACACGCTAGCTCCATGCTCTTTTTAATCCCGCTTCAGGTACTTGAAGGCTGCTATTAAATCACCTCTTAGTCTCCTCTTCTCTACACTAACAGAGAATAATGCCTCATCAGCTGAGAGGAAAAGGGCTAAGTGTAGGGGAGGGTGAAGCCCTGCAGAACACCAGCCCCCTATCAGATGGACCAATGCTTGAGATACTGTCCATCCTCCCAAAGACTATCATGATATAAAGACATGGCAAGTGAGGAGAGAAGGATGAGGCAGAGGTCCCAGTGATTCTAAGTTGACAAAGGGAAGTGAGGGGACCCACACTCCCGCAGGCCCCAATTAAGCAAGGTCCTTAAGCATACAAGAAATTCCACTAAAAAAATTCCTTTAATTAGTCAGATGTTTCACTGTTTTATTAAATTGGGGCCGTAAAACAGTTAAATGGTCCTCTTCCAAAGCTTATTGATGTCAACAAAAAGACTACTAGGGACGGCTGGGAAGTTTAGACCACAATTTAAATGAGAGTGAGTTTTGATGTCTCACTTACTGTAGTCTGTTTTTTAAATTGTTGTCCTTACCAAACTGAATTATTTTATCTCTTGCTTAGTTTTTGTGGTCTAATAAAACATGTCCAGAACTTTTACAAGTTGTATCTCAATGCTCAAAAAAAATGGCTAGGGAGGAGAAACAACTTCACTTAAAAGACAATTCTGTACAGCTGTGTAATGAGTCTAACCCTAGAGTGGCCAAGTCGCCCGCTAGCTGCCACCTGGATCCCATTTTGCTCACTCTGTCTGGCCTCTCATGGTCCAACCCTGTGGTCTCTCATGCCACACCTTGGTATTATAACTGGATATGGAGGCTGCCCCTAGAGGGCAGAGGGTTTTGCTTCAGGTCTTGGGTCCCTGCCTGGGATGAGGCCCACTTTACTCTGGCTGGGCCCCTGTGCCTGGGGTCCACTATCTCAGGTTTCTGGGCTCCTTGGCCGCAATCTTGCCCTTTACAGGATCTGGGCTTGTGTTCTCAGTCTTTTCTGTCTTACACTACAGTCCTTCAGCTGACAGCAGCATTTCCCCCGTCCCACTTCTGAATGGTTTAGGACCTGGGGTGTCCTTAGCACCCTTCTCAGCGGCCTTCTTCTTCCTTATACCTACAATTCAGTCCTTCCATTCATCTTCAAGACGGACAATAATACATGCATCTGCTCCCAAAAGAAAGGTTTTTCACCTGGGTCAACATCGCACTATGGCACTGAATTACAACACAAGGCCCAAAATACTTATCTCTGCTGCCTGGTGGTGGAGGGGCTTCCTTGTTTCATAGTTGGTAGGGTCGGAAGGGACCTGAGCAGATCATCAAGTCTGACCCCCTGCCATGG
>NW_005842857.1:464515-467014 GCF_000455745.1 Alligator sinensis | reverse complement strand
AAAGAGTGCTGGGGTCAAACAACCCTGGCTAGGTGATTATCTAGCCTCCTGCTAAAGACCCCCCAGGGTAGGAGTGAGCACCACTTTCCTTGGAAGTTGGTTCCAGATCCTAGCCACCCTGACTGTGAAGTAGTGCCTCCTGATATCTAGCCCAAATCTACTGTCTGTCAACTTATAGCCATTATTCCTTGTTACACCCGGTAGTGCTTGGGGGGAACTAGGACTTCCCCATTGCCTGCTGGTTCCCCATGGCCAGTTTATAGATGGCCACCAGATCCCCCTCAGCCTTTTCTTGTAGAGACTGAACAGGTTCAGGTCCTGTAGCCTCTCCTCATAGGGCCTGCCCTGTTGCCCCCTGATCATGCGGGTGGCCCTCCTCTGGACCCTTTCGATGCTGTCCACATCCCTCCTGAAGTGCGGCGCCCAAAACTGGACACAGTACTCCAACTGCAGCCTGACCAATGTCGTATAGAGGGGGAGGATCACCTCCTTAGACCTACTCGTGATGCATCTGTGGATGCATGACAAGGTGTGGTTAGCCTTCCTGACTGCGTCCTCACATTGGCAGCCCAAGTTCATCTTGGAATCAATAATGACTCCAAGATCCTTTTCTGAATCTCTGCTGACAAGAAGGGAGTTCCCTAGCTGTAGGTATGCTGCTGGTTCTTCCTCCCTAGGTGCAGCACGTTGCACTTGTCAGTATTGAAACCCATCCTGTTCTCATCCGCCCTCCCCTGTAACCTGTCCAGATCTAGTCGTAGCCTGTCCCTCCCTTCTAGTGTGCCCACCTCTCCCCACATCTTAGTGTCATCCACAAATTTGAACAAGGTGCTTTTCACCCCCACGTCCAAATTGTTGATGAAGATGTTGAACCGGGTGGGCCTGAGGACTGAGACTTGGGGAACCCCACTGCCCACATCCCTCCAGGTCAAGAATGACCTGTCCACCACCACCCTCTGGGTGTGGCTCTCCAGCCACTTTGCGACCCATCTCACTGTGTAGGCATTGACACCACAGTCACCTAATTTTTTTAATGAGAATGGGATGAGAGACAGTGTCGAAGGCCTTCCTAAAATCCAGAAAGACTACATCCACTGCAACACCTGTGTCCAAGGATTTTGTGACCTGGTCATAGAAGGCGACCAGGTTGGTCTGACAGGACCTGCCCCTAATGAACCCACGATGGTTGCCCCTAAGCATAATCTCCCCTCATGGTCCCTCGCAGATGTGCTCCTGGATAATTTTCTCAAAGAGCTTCCCCAGGATTGAGGTAAGACTAACGGACCTATAGTTTCCTGAGTCCTCCTTCCTCCCTTTTTTGAAAATGGGGACTACATTGGCTCTTTTCCAGTCCTCTGGCACCTCACCAGAGCACCACGAGTGCTCTTAAAGCTGTGCCAGGGGTCCCACAATGACCTCTCCCAATTCCCTCAGCGCTCTGGGGTGGAAATCATCAGGACCTGCTGATTTTGAACACATCCAGTCCCACCAGAAGTTCCCTGACGAGGTCCTCACTGACCCTTGGCCTGGCTGAGCCTCCCCTGGGTCTGTCCAAGATTTTGGTGGGGGGATTGACCCAGTCCCTGCTCAGAAAAATGGAGGCAAAGAAATTGTTAAAGAGGTTAGCTTTGTTGTCTGGTGTGAACACCAGCTTTCCAAGCGTGTCCTACAGAAGCCCCATGTTACCTGGTGCCTTCCTTTTACCCCCTATGTATTTAAAAAAGGACTTCTTGTTATCTTTGATCAGGGTTGCTAGTCCCAGTTCTATCTCCACCTTAGCCTTCTTAACAGCTCCCCTACAATCTCGGACAATAGAGGTATAATCCTCTTTGGTGATGACACTTCCCTTCCATTGGGTGTATGCCTCTGTAGCAGAAAGCCCCCTTTTCCTCTTGCCTACATTTGCTCTCCCCTCTTTTTCTACCTTTTCTTTCTTCCTTTGCCTTTTACTTTAAGATAAGGAATTGTGTTTTAAAATTTGTATGTGTGCATTTTGTATCTCCCCTTGTAGTTTGGTATTTTTATCTATTTGTGTGCCATGGCATTTGTAGCTTATATTTTATACTCCTCACCTTTCAACTTTCAACTGAATGTGTTTAGTTTCATAAGTAAATTATACATTGTAACAATGTTAACAAGGGCAGGAATCAAACTGCTCTTCCCTGTATCAGGCAGGCCCCTGAAAGAGCGAGTGAATCAGTGATTGAATGTATAACACTGTAGCAGCAGGCAGCAATTAACACCTGGAAGCTGCAGTTCGGCCAATGGAAGATCTCAATAGAAGACAATATAACAACCGGGAAATCTCTAAACGTCACTGATCAAGGGCTAGAAGCCCTGGCCTGAGTTAATCAATGCCAGAGACCAACTTTTGGGCTGAATATCACCAGATTGACCACTCCCAGAGCCCTATTCAAAATCCATCAACTGACTCCCAAACCTGCACGTACATGCGCATGACCCCTGGGGCTGACAGATGCCGTCCAGTAGCCACCGAGG
>NW_005842857.1:443101-464486 GCF_000455745.1 Alligator sinensis | reverse complement strand
ACGGACGGGGGGGGGGAAGTCCCACGAGGGTCAATGACCCCTGGATTGGGTAAACCTGAAAACTGAGGAGTAACCAAAGTCTGCCAAGGACAGATAAAAGGCAGTGAAAAGTGACCCTCAGTGGCGCCCTCTTGATCTCCAACTCGACCAGACCTGTCCAGCCAGAAGGACCAGCCGGCGACCCCCTTCTGGAAGATAACACCACGCTGAAAGAAGCCTCAACGACAGACTCCAGCGCTTGTAGGATAGGTATACCTGACTCTGTAGCCTGCTACTGTGTGTGTGTGTGTGTGTGTGTGTGTGTGTGTGGGGACCAGCCCCAAGGTTTATGATTACAGTGTTTCAGTCCGCCTAATAAACTAGAATTTTAAGGATCCTGAGTTGCACTTTTGTAGCCAACACCTCCTTTTTAGCTTTGAGACATTCCTGGATGCTTTTGCTGAGCCATGGGGACTTCTGAGCACTCCTTGCCCCCTTTGATCTGTGTTGGGATTGTCACCTTTTGGGCTTGGAGGATCATCTCCTTAAGGAACGACTCTCTTCTTGGACTCCCAACTCCCCTCCCCTCTGGAACCTTAGTGCCTCCCCAACTGGTCTCCTTACCTCATTGAAATCCGCCCTCCTGAAGTCCAGGGCTGCTGCCTTATTGCAGGCCTTTGACACCCTGCGCTGGATGGTGAATTCCAGTAGGTAATGATTGCTATTGCCCAGGTGATCGAGCACCCACAGTCCCTTCATCAGGTAGTCGCCTGTGGCCAGGACCAAGTCCAACAAGGCATTTCCCCTGGTGGGACTGTGCACCTCCTGGGTTAGATGGAGGTCCTGTAACTCAGCTAGGAACCTACATGAGTGGTCAGACCTGGCTGACTGCTCTTCCCAACAGATGTCTGGATAGTTTAGGTCACCCATGATGACCACGTCCCTTGACTTAACTGCCCCCATAAACTGACCCAAGAATTCCTGGTCCAGCTCTTCCCCCTGGTTGCATGGTCTGTAGTAGAGCCCCACCATTAAGTCCCTATCCCCCCAGCTCCCTTGTATTCTGACCCAAAGCACTTCAGTGTGCCCCTTTTCTGACCCAGTGCTATTTTCTGAGGATGTGTATTGCTCTTTGATGTAGAGCACCACACCCCCACCTTTCCTCCCCATTCTATCCTGCCTGTACAGCCTATAGCCCTTGATGTTTACTGCCGAGTCATGCATTAGATTCCACCAAGTTTCAGTGAGCCCCACTATGTCTGGTTTTGTGTTAACTAGCAGGAGGGCAAGCTCCTCCTTCTTGTTCCCCATACTATGAGTATTAGTGTAGAGGCATTTGAGTCCTCTTGAGGGTGTATGCACCGCCCCCCTAATCCCAGGACTATCCGGACCCTAGTCTCTTACCTGGGTACTTCTTGTGCTCATTGCCTGCCTTGGTCGGGCTGTTCTTGTGGATGTCACTTTGTTCGGTGTTCCGTGGCTCCCTCCGTCCTCATCCTCCTCTTCCCCTGACAAGCCTAGTTTAAAGCTCATCGGAGGAGATCAGCCAACCTGAAAGAGAACACATGCTTACCTTTTGGGGAAGAGGAGAAGCCCATCCCACCCGAGCGTGTCTCTTGTTCTGAAGTATGGGTCATGGTCCAAAAAGCCGAAGCCTGCCTTGAGACATCATTTCCAAAGCCGCAAGTTGACACCCCTGATGCAGGTCTCATGGCGTCATCCATGTCCTCTCACTGGAAGGACAAATGAGAAGACCACCTGTGCCCCTGTTTCCTTCAGCTTGCTCCCCACCCAGAGCTTGGTAGCCCTTCATCAGATGATCTGGGCTGCTCCTGGCCGCATCATTAGTGCCCACATGGATTAGGACCATGGGGTAGTAATCAGTGGGCCAGATAATGGCCAGGATCATCTCCATCACATCCTGAATCCGCACTCCGGGTAGACAGGAGACCTCATGTGTGATGGGATCCTAGTGACAGAGGGTCCCATCTGTCGATATTTATGAAGTCGCCTATGATGAGCACCCGTCATCTCTTCTTCTGGGTCAACTTGCCTCCTGCAGCCTGTTCTGTGCGTGGAGTGGTCTCCTCTCCAGAGGTTTCCTCCTTTCCTTCCTCCTCCTCCAATGTCACCAGGGCCTCACCTGTTCCCCAGCTGGACTGCAGGAGCTGATACTGCACCACCACGAGCAGCCCTGGCTCTGGAGGGAACCTTCTGTCATTCAGTTGTGGAGGGCACCTCCTGGGGTTCTTCTCCCTTTGGTGCATGGCCCTGCAGGGAAAGGAAATACCCGTCAACTTCATCCTCTCCTTCTCTGATCCCCCTCAGCCTGCTAACCTCCTCCTGGAGCTCCTTCACCTGCCCCTCCAAGGCCCTAAGATGGGCACCTGTGGGACAGGTGTGGGGGCCCCCAATCTCTGCCCCCCCACCCTGGCCCCACCATGCATCCCCCGCAGGCCAGGGGCAGGGTGATGCCAGCTTCCCCATGGATTCTGTCTGGGTGGAGGCCTCGGAGAAGTCCCAGGTATGTGGTGGGGGCCCTAGCGGCACTCTGTGTTGATACCATTTTTTTGGTGTGGTGCCTTTGCCTCTCCCTTGCTGAAGATTTCCTCCTGGCCCCTTCTGTTTGCCCGCCTGTGCGAATGCCAGCACAAATGCTGGCACGCCCTCATAGAGAGCGTGGCTCAGGAGTGCGGCTCCCTGCCAGCTCAACTAAAGGGGATCCGGGGGGCTTCCCCTCCAGATCCATCCCTGCTGAGCTGGCTCCTCTCCCCACTTACCTTAGGGAGATCAGCTGCTGCTGCCCCCGCTGCTGCCTCTGCTGACACTACTGCTGCCTCCACTCAGGTAAGGGAGGCACACATGCGAGTGGAGCCCCATGTGTGCCCAGTCAGCCCCTCTCCTTGCTGCCTTTAGCCCCAACTGCTGGGAGTTGGGACAAACCACAGTTTTTAAATGCTGCAGTTTGAAATTCCCGTGGCTGTCCTTCAGCTAATCAGGTGCTCCAGGCTACCCGGAAGTGCCTGCCAGCTGCCCCTGCCCCCTATGTTCCCTCCCGCAGGGGGAGATCCCTAAGCTCCTCAAGGGACAGCCTCTGGGGGTACTCCCCACACCCTGGGGGGACAGTCAAGCTCCCTACATTCTGGAGCCCTTCCTACTTGGCCAGACTTATCTCCCAGGAGCTCCACTCCTTGCATCATGCAGAGCCACACTGTTGATAAGCACCCCTTGTTTCAGGGGCACCTGGCTAAACCCCTAGGGACAGAGGTAGGGCTGGAAGCCATGTCCAGCAGAGATCCCCTGAACTTTTACTATGCATTTTCTACTTCAGGAACAGCTTTGTGTTCTGAAAAAAGTATTTTATCTAACCAAGGGCATACAGTAGGTTGTTTAGGCTGGGGGAGATCGCTTGTTGCTTAGTTGTTTATAATTGCTGGCCTCGCTAGAGGAAAAGCTGTATCACCCCAGTTCTGGAGCTGGAAGGGGGGTTACTTGCTGGGCTTGCTACACATTTCATCACATCAGCAAGTTTAACCTGTTACGTAGCTATATAAGGCAGACGCCCACTGGGGTGGGGGGGCTTGCTTTGCGAACGATTGCCAAGCACCACTTTCTGCGCAGGAAATAAAGGTTAAGTTGGATCCTTCACCCCTGTGTGTTTATTGGCACAAGCGCACCGGGCACGAACTCACTGTCCTTTGGGGACAACACTGTCTCCCTTGCCTCAGTCCCTGGATTTATATGCCTGAGCCCCATCCCTGCTGGTTATGTAGCTCCCCAGCCACACACAGGGGTTTCTGCTTTGTCTGATAACTGGCCTGTGCTCTTCTGCTATAGAGCCACTTAGCTGGTTTGGCCTGCTGCACTCTCTACTTCAGGTGATAGATCCCTGTGGCTCCCTGTCACAGGCAGCAAAAGATGCTTAATATGTGTTTTTATTTAATATTCTCAGTGCACTAAATGTCAAGGCATGATTTACACATGTTATTACATATATGCATGCCACTGCATGACTTTTGAACCCAGGTATATCCATAGTACCAAGATGCAGAATTGTTACCATTTTCTGCTGCTAAAAGAATCTCAAAGCAGTGTTGTAGATGTCCTTATGTTCCACTTGTCTAATAAAAAGAAAACCATGTAACAGATATTTCCCTATTTCCATGTTCAGTACCTGTGTAACATGATTTCTGAAATATACTTTATCTATTTCAGTGGCATCTAGGCATCTTCTACTACCTGAGACAGCATTGTTCCATTCTGCCATTTTCCCTTGGGATTATACCACGTTTCTTTCCTCTTTGTTCAAAAACATGTTTGGTTACTGGTTTTGGATCATTATTGCTATTACCCTTTTTGGTCAAAAAGACTAGGTAAACAAAGGGTAGGTATATTACTTTATCAAAGCTGTTGCAAACACTTTTAGTTTTGTCAAGTTGTTTCCAGTAGAAGGTGGAATCTGGAGTTTTTTTTGGTGCAACCCAGTTTACTTGCACAAAGGTATTACACAAAATGCTATTTCTGTGAACATACTAGAAGCAGCAGAGAGATTTGCTGCTCAAAAAACGAAATCTGTATTTCCAATAAACACACACATTCTGCCCAAAGGGAAACTTTCTTTTGATTTCCTCCCAGGGCCATGCATATGACTGCGCTTGTTTTCTGCTGTTTTTTTTCTTTGCTTTCCCCATCAGTCTGCACAGGTCTACACAGCTGTGACCACTCACAGTTAAATGTGCAGTCAGTCAATGTAACCTCTTGGCCCACATGCCTTAACTTTTGCTGAGCGCTTCCAGGCAGAATGAAAGATGCTTCTGAATGAAATGTGCTCAGTACATCAATCAATTAAGAGTTGGTGATTGATGGCAGCCATTAGTACCCTTCCATCATTACATTCTTCTTATTTATTTGAACTATGGTACTGCCTAGAGCCACCAGCTAAGATTAGGTGCTAGTTATGGTAGATGCTATGGAAACATAGAATAAAAAATAGTTCCTGCCTAAAGAACTTCAGATCTAAAAAGTCTAGGTAAACAAAGGGTAAGTATATTAGAGGCATTAGCATACAAGCAGAATGAACAGCATGATGGTTTTCAAACATTTGGTAGTTTTTTTGTTGTTGTTTTTAGTTTGGGCTAGTGTTTGGTCAAGTTGCGAGTATTATCACCAAAACAGAATAAATTGATATATTTAAACAAATGCTGAACAAGGATAGTTGGAACTCTCTCTTCTTCTCATCCCAGTTCGAGGTATTTGTGTATTTGAACTCAGAATTTTAACCAAGGGAATTTTACCTTTCTCCATACTAAAAATATATCTGCTTAACTTAAACTCTAGATCTACACACCTATCCATAAATATCTCTTCGTTCCAAATACAATCAATGAACCAGATGCCCCATAGTATTCTTGTTCATAATGAAAAACCACATTGAAAATCAGTAGCAAATTTGGGGCTATAGTGCAGAGGTGGGCAATTATTTCGGCTGGAGGTCCACTTAATGAGTTTTGGTGAGCTGTCAAGGGCTGCAAGGGTAGCCCTGCCCCTTGAAAGGTGCCTCGCCACCTGGTCACCATCTTGGGACTGGAAGTCCCACCTCTAACTCTTGACTTTTGCCACCAGAAGTCCCTCTCTGTGCCCATGGAGGTACTCCTTTTGTGAGGGTGCTATCTTAGAACCAGAAATAAACCAGATCATATACTAAAAATCAAACATCTATTATAACGAATTTTAATTTTATTTCAAAATTATTTTTCCTGATTAATTTTTGTTTGTGTAGCGTGTATAGAGACAATTGCATAATAGCTCAAAATAAAGTCATACACTTGTATATTGTGTGTGTGGGAGGGGAGCCTGGGTGTGAGTGTCACTGTGTGTGGGGGCGTGCTGCCCCAGCAGGACTTGGTGGGGCTTGGTCCCATCACCTGGTAAATTGGATGCGGCCCACTTGCTATATTTTGCCCTCCCCTGATTATAAGTGTGTGTATATGTGTGCAAGCAATGTTCCATTTTTGCTTTAAGGTGTCATCTGGACTTCAGAGACCTGGATTAGTAGTTTAGACTATCCTAGCACCAGAGCAGAAAAAAATCTTATGGAAACTTCTAAGTTTCTACAAGCATTTCTACAAGTGTTAGGGATACATAATAGTGTTTCCTTTAATCCACTGCCAAATTTCTTCTTTGAATTTAACCTTCCTTATCTGGATGAGTTAATTATTTTATTCTATTTTTGTTGAAAAGCACCCACTTCATAGACTGGCTCTGGTAAACTCCTAGTTACTCAGGAAAAAAACTTTTGTTTGTGGCGAATAGAAAGTGACATCCCTAAGTCCTATTAACAGCCACTGCAATTGTGTGTCACTTGCTGTGAACCTGAATGAAAGTTTAGCTGTCAATGACAAGCTGCATGTTCTCTGTACAGATGGTTCTTTGCTGTTAAATAACTCTCCACAATTGCACCTGGAATGAGGAAATGTGCTTTTCATGTTCACCAAACTTGAGACCTAGTTCTCACCGCTTTTATTTCATGGTCAAAATATGTGACCCAGGTGTGTCCCACACACCACCTTAGATCCTGCCTGTGTGGGGGTCATGCTTAACTTTAATCATGGAAGTACTACTATTGATTTTAAAGGAGCAACCCATAGCCCCTCATAAAGTTAAGTGAGATCTTTAAATATTTATGGTGTCCACATTTTAAAATATCTTCCAGTGACCCATTTGAGCTCCACTTTCCAAACTTGTACCATAGGTTGCTCCCAGGAAACCCAGCTGCAAAGGGATACCTGGTCACTGAGACTGGAGAGTGAAAGGGAGTTGGAGGTGATACTGACCCCATCATTATCTTCTGTGTTGCTAACTATGGAACCTGATGTGTCTTAATTGTACCTTCGACAGAGGGCTACTAGGTTCAAGTGGATGCTTTGTTACAGCTCAGTCCCCACTCACCAAGCGGTAGAACTGAATGTAGGAGACTGAGGGTAATCAGAATTCTGAAAGCCCACTCCCTTAAGAAAAAGCAATATATAAAGCAAAGGAGGCAACCAGTGAAGCAGTGTTTCCTATTAGATGGGTCAGTAGACATGAAGCAAGAAGACAGCTATTTCTATCATGCCGCTGACCTGCCATAGACCTGCTGTGTGACCTTGAACAAATCACATCAATTCCATATCTCTAGTTTGCCCCTCAGCCTTTTTTTTCCCCCTGGCTTATCTATTTAGATGCTAAACTCAGGGAGAATCTCTTACTCTGTATTATAATACTTAGTACAGCAAAGCCCCAATCCTAATGAGAGCCCTAGGCACTACTGTAATACAAGTAATGGCTTGGTAACAAGAGGCTGGTTGAGACACTCTCACATACCTGCAAGGCACTCTTTAACAATTATCCTTGTTGATATAAAATATATGCTATGGGCTCATCTTGCAGCTTCCTGGTTTTCCTTAGATGAACAGAACCTCCACCCATTTACAGAAGTTTAAAATAGCCTTACCTGTTTATACAGGGAGGGATAGTGTAGGACGAATTCAGCAAACTCACTGGTGAAAGGGAAAAACAAGCAGAAGTTTGTCTTGTTTTAGGATTATATCATCTCATGAAGAAAAGCAAGCACATGGAAAACATCATACTTAGTGTGGCTGTGTAGGCAGCGGTGTTTACCTGTCCTGAGTCTCACCCAGCATACAAATTTCCCCTTCTGTCATGAATTGGCTCCTGTTCACCTTTTTGTCTTCCAGTTATGTAATTGCTTCTAGCTATCAGTGGCTTGCATTCCCAAGTTGAGGGAGCTATTCTCAAGAAATAACCAGAGGCTACTTGGTCAAATTTTACTGTTTTTTTCCTGTTTGTGAGCAGCTGATGACAGTCTTAAATTAACTGAGACAATGAGGCATTTGTCTTTTGGCTTTCTTACATTATTGTACCACCTGTTTTATGTGATAATGAGGAATTACAATATCACAACGTCCTGACATGACAGTGCAATCTTAAGGGGCACAGTGACATGATACCATGACATTTTGTCAAAGGGATGTGTATTGTTAGGCCGCTCTAGTTTGAGCCTAGAGTAAGTTAAAATGTATTTGGTTTCCTGTACGTAAATGAAAGAGCTGCAGATCTATGATTGGCATTTACTTTAACCTCACCAATTGGAGTTGATCGAATGAGTCAAAAGTGATTTGTGAATAAATGTGTCAAGCTGATGTGCTCATTATTGTGGTTATGTGGTATCAAGAAGCACAGAAAGTGTAATGGCAAATGGTAGCATGGCACAGAAATGTTGCTTCCCCTTCAGCAGCTATACCCTACTGTCTATAAAGGTCAGGGTAGTTTAGCTTGTTATTTACATTATTTAACCGTATGAAAGGCCAGAGAGTGAGCAAAAGTGCCCATCCTAACCCTTGTTATTCTTGTCCTACTTCAAGTACTGCTTAGTGGGACAAATTCTAATCCAACTGAGAGCGAATGTTTATACCCTCAGATACTGGAAGGAATGTTCCCCCCCCCCGCCCAAATAAGCAACTTTACCTCTGGCAGATTCATATGGCTGAGCTGCACATATCTATTGTTTATGAAGACAACTTTAGTCTCTGGATTAGTGGGTAAAATTTACAGCGTACGTAACAACTTGCAGCTCAGGAGTGAATTGTGAAGCAGGCTTATTGCACCTTATTGCACATTTTATCAACTGCAGCTATCCATTATGGTTCATAAAAAGAGTGCATCAATAACATCTTAAAATCCCAGTTGATAAACAAAAGAGAGAAAATTCAACATTCGTACAATTACGTCACCTTATTTACCAGGAGCCTCTGAACAAATGCAGTGTGTTTTGACCCCCTCCCCCCATAATATAAGTTTTGTTTTACAGTCTGAAGATTTTCTCAGAATATTGTTGCCCCTCTGAGCAGCCCATGCCTTATAATGTAATGTTATGTGCTATTGTGGCTCAGTCTGTCAATGGAAGTGAAAACACATCGCATCAGAGGTTAAGAGAAGCACAGAATATCTAATTCTGCTGTTACTGAACATATCAGAACTTACTCTGAAAGCAGTTAGACAACTGAATCTAGAGAATATCAACATGCTGAAACTGTGTTCTGGTGCTAAGCTAGAAAAGAAGCTACAAAGAAAAAAGCTAAAAAGAATCTTTGCAAATAAATAAATCCTGTTATTCTGGATACCCTAACTAGTACAGAGGAAGTCTTTGTATCCTTTGAGTCTCTTTTGAATATTGTTTTTATAACTCAATGTTTAGATAGTTTTTCAATTGAAAGCTATTCCTACTTGTGTTGTGATTATTTCTTTCTAGTGCTTGTTAAGCTGAACCCAGTTGTTACCAACATTCATGCATTATCTTTATGCACAGTCTACATTTGTGGATGAAAATGAACACAAACCAACTTTCATTTGTGTGTTAAGTAGAATTTGTAACCGTTTTTTCACATTGTTTTCAAAATCTCTGGACATTTTAAGAGGTAACAATTCCCTTGTTTACCACGGAAAGCAACACTTGCTTCTTCTACAGTAATTCTAATAATACTTTGCATTGATATACCACTTCTATAAAAGGATGTAAACACTTTGTATGAATAATCTTTGTAGCACTCCTATGAGATTGAAGAAAGCAGGAGCTAAAATTTTGAGTTTTTCTTCTATTTGGCCAATGACTCTAAGAATTATGTGGGGTAATATATTGAATTGCCATGATCCTCAGCATACCCATTTATGAAATCGATATATTATTGCTGACACAGTACATATGAGGCCATATCCTCAACCAATTTATATTTCTATAGCTACCTTAATTTCCAAGGAGCTAGACAGATTTACATAGGATGAAAACAGAAATTGTCAAAGAGGGTACGATATATTTTTTTAATTTACATGTGGCCATGCAGTAAGCACACTATTCTGCATATAGAAGATTGACATAGAAGGAAATGCTAAAGATGTTCTGAAATTTGAAGGCTAGCTCCCTTACAGTTATTTCCTCAGCAGTCAGGACTAATGAGTGCATCTACTAAAGCCCAGTGAAGCATGGGTGGTTACTGTGCCTTGCACACAGTGCACAATTAGATTTCGCCACTACATTGCCATAGTGGTATGCTATACTGGGGGAGCGCACCATTAGGCTATGTATCTGCTGATCGTATGCAGACCCATGTGATTGCTATATTGCCATAGCACACCATATGGCAGTGTAGCACGTCGCTAAGTTGCTGTAGAGCAATGTGTAGTCGTGCCCAATATGTCACAGAATTCCGAGATGAGAACATTCAGTTCTGAAATAAAACCTCTCTCAAAAATGTATAGGTAGGTTTACTATTAGTTATATTAGTTTATATATATATATATATATATATCTAGATATACTTAAAGAGGGAAAAAGGGGGAGTGGTGGAACACAACTGCACTCATTGACATTGATTTGTTTTTGTCTTGCCCTAATATGCGGGTTTATTTCACGATAAAGTTGATCAACATGGGATTCCCCCTTTTTCTCACATTAATTCTTATTGCCTATTGTTTTGAATCATTATTTATAGAAATGGGTGATACTAAAATTACTTTTTAAAAACACGGTGGCTTTAATATAGCAAAGTAAAATACTCTTTACATTCACAACAGGAGCTGTGCTGGGGCCTCATTGCCCACTCGACTCGCTTACAGTTGGTTGTTTCTAAATGCACTAAAATCCTTTCCCAGCCCCAAACTCCTTATCAGGAAAACATGAAGGCACTAATGGTGTTTTTTAGCATTGTCATGCAGCAAGTAATCTACCAAACCAGTAAAAGGTTCAGAATACTTTTCAGGATCCCTTTAAGTACATTTCAATTCTAGACTTCCTATTGGTTGAGATCAGACTTAAAAAAATATAGTAACTGAAATAATTGGCTTGTTTTACAAGCAGACATCATGCCAGAGGGTCCAGGAGAATAGATGGCGCACCTGGACTAGTAAATGAGTTTGACAGTTTTGCAAGACTGGCATAGACAGCTGCCAGACACAGAAATGTAATGATGTGGAAGATCTGAACAACCCATTACAGTACATAAAAAATAATCAAAAATACTAAATAAAATGTAATAAGCAGGATATAGTTATTAGATGGGGAACCTTCCCAGGAGAATTTCCAGCTTTCTTCACTGACACTTTCAACCTAGGATTTTCCCTTAGTTGAAAGACAAAATCTTGTTCATTGGACAGTAGGAGAGGGTGCCTCATTAGAAAATAATAGATAGGATTGAGGCTCAAATGTTACTTTAAAGGAGGAAATGGCTGTTAAATGCTGTTCAGACACTTTTGCCCCAACCTCCTGGTATCTCCTCTCCCTCCCTTTTCTAGATTTACACACAACCTGGACTTCAAATCATATCCCAAATCTATTAGCTAATGTTAGTTTCAAATTTGACAAGTCCTTTGATAGAGCAGTAGACTGCAACACCAGGTTCATTCTGAAGCTCTAGAGCAACAAATTACTGCTTCCCTCCTACAATAGAGCTGTCCCTTTCTGTAAGGGTCTGGGCAGATGTTACATTAGATGGGATATATTTAATTCTGAGGTCTACATTGGAACATTGGCTTAATCCTCATGTTGTAGGGCCAGCTTCTGGTGTAAATCAATCGGTGCAATGCTCACTAAACCCAACGGAACTCAAAAGATTTATGTTGGATGAAAATCTGGCCTCCGGTTCCTGAAGTACTGAGGAGAGGACAGGGGCAGGACTGAATGAGATAGAAAGGAAGGGGCTTTACATTTTCCATTCCTCCCCTACCCTTTCAGCCCCAGCCTGATTCATCAACCATGCATACTCTTAACTGAGGATGCCTATATTACATCATGATTTTTAAAAAGTAGCAAAAAATATTTTTTTTCAAATAGTAAGAAAAAAATAAGCTTATCAGTTTCCTCACTGCTTTCACTTCCACATCCGCTCAGCATAATGTTGTATAATAGAAAGATACATTTTATAACATACTCATCTAGAATATTTAAAATAGGTTTCAGTGTATGCATTAATTATTTCTAAGGAATATCAGCATCACAGCAGGAAGTAAAACAGGATGTGGATTAAGGTTGCAAGTTAATACTATACTTAGGTAGGGAAACCATTCCTAATTGGCGTAAGTGTATAAAGGGTGGGACTTTGGGAAGCTCTCTATGCTGGCCTCCCTCTGCCTCACGTGCTTACTCCAAAGATACCTGATGATCTGGATAGCAGTAGCACAGTTGGGAGATGTAGCAACCGCTCATTAGTTCAAACATGTTTTCTACAAAGAAAAATATTTTATTGAAGCTATTGAACATGTACTTCTCCAAGTAGATTGTAGACTAAGAGTCAGTATTGCCTAGTATCACCCTATAGCAGTGGTGTTCAACCTATGGTTCATGGACCCTTAGAGGTCCACAGACTAGGCCACGAAAGATTACTATGATCAATCAAAAGTATGCGTATGAATGACAGTGGGAAATGTTGGTTAAATAATGTGAGGACCAAGTCCAGCATGCAGTACAGCAACTTACCAGTGTCACCTTTTAGCAAAGGAGTTGGCTACTTAGCTTTTACTGAACCTACTTGATGGATAATGAATTTGAATCTAGCTGCTTCAGAGGGTCACTCTGAGGATAGCAGAAATGAAATTACCATTGTGTGGATATTGAGAGTCCCTACTGCCTACATAATGGAGCTGTGATTCATCACCAATGCGATATTTTGGGTTTCATCTATGCACAAGCTGTTAGTTCTACAATGCTTTGAGATTACTACTGCTGGGGAACCAGTGAGGCAGCATTAATTTTCAGCATAGAGGGAAGCAAGCAGTTATTTCACCTTTCTGCCAGTAGTGACAGCAGTTAGATTTACGGAGAAAAGAAAATGCATGTGAAAGACAAACACTTCTATATGAATGAGTTAAATAAGGTCATAAAAATTCAAGTGTTGGTCCCTAATAAGGCTAATATGTGCTATTTTGGTAGCACACAATATGCTTAAAGTTGATTTTACCATGGGGATTTTCTAGCTTCTCACCATCTTTTGCTGTCTCTTCTCATGGACTTAGAACAGGATGTGCAAGAGCAGCCCCCTGGAGAAAAGCAGCAAAGCCAGATCACTGCTTCATGCTTGACCCTCAGCTGAGAAACTGCCCTTGAGGGATACTAGAGAATAGTATGGTTTATGGCCTCCACAATCCTGCTCTAAATGATGCCATGAGCCAGACCAGCACCTTTCAGCTATAGTTATAGGAATCTGCTAAGCTATGTGATTTGGAGATTCTGGTGCAGCTGGAGGTCTTGCCTGAAAGTATACAATATCATAATTGCACAGTTTAACCTTTGTAATCCTTTCCAAGTTAAATTTGCGAGGTCTAAAGAAATGTGGCTCAGTGCATTGCAGTACAGCATTGCATGCAGATTCTTACAACTGCCTGTATGCACTTTGATTGTATTTAAGAGAGCTAAGCTAGCTTGTCATTTACCTGTGTGTAAATAAAGATTCGTCACTATCGATGAAGGGCTTAAATTTCTGGTGCCTTATTGTTCCTTTAATGATGGAGATCAAAAGTAGACAGGGCATATTTTATCAGAGAATGTTACTAGCCTTTCTATTAAGGATGCAATCATAATCTTAGGCTTACAAAAACATTTAACTAAATCTTAATAAGGTTAATTGCAAAACTAGAAGCTGAGACACATCTTATGAACTAGATTTTGTTTCAATACTCTATGTACAAGAACACTGCTATGTGATAATTTCCAAGAGGTAAACAAGGTCACAATGTGTCCTTTAATTTTCTGTTAAAAGAAAAAAAATCATAAAAGAGCAAGAGAAGGGGGGAATAGGAGGAGAAGGAAGGAAATCCACTAATGGGCAGGTTTTTTCCGGATGTGAATGAGGTTTATAATGTATAGTCAGCATCATTACATTACTGAAAGTATGAGTTAAGGATGTCTGAAAGCATGAGTTAAGGAAGCTATCTATAGTAAGTAGCATCTGGTAAAGATAAATATATATGTATGCATGAAGTCAGTGGGTTTTTTTTTGTGGATGCAGTCATCTGCCTGTGTGCATCATGTTGCAGAATGGTCAAAATGGCCATAATTTAAAGGTATTTACGATCCGTAAGGAGGCAGCTTGGTTCTTATGGGATCCTGTCAAAGGCCTATGTGCCTAATTCCTACTTTTTAAATTGTTTTTGTAACAAAAATAAATGGGAAAAGCCCTTCAGATTTTCTGGTCGACTGTTTCGTTAGTGGATTGTTACGTATATTATTTGATGGTATCTTATAGAAATTCTCTTTTTAGTTGATGCTTAGGGCTGACATTAGTTACGGCCTTGCACAGGAAAAAGAGCCCTTTAGTGCTATGCAAAATCCCATTTCCATTTGCTGGAGATCAGGTTATAGTTCTTTTATCAAAATGAAAAACTACATTTGCACTTCTTTAATAATATACGGATTGGAATTCACTGGTGGATAGTCAACTATCAAAGGCTATATTCTAGAATATCATGCGTTAAGATTGGGAAGATGACTTAAAAAACCTAACTGAATAGACAAAGTACTTTTGCCTACTGTCTACTGAACTGTGTTGTAAGTTGTTGTATAATTATGCTGAAAAAGATTCTTATAACTCAAACCATATGGCTCACTTAACCATCAGATTCACAAAAGGCATTCAGTTGAAACTTTATATACTTGATATAAACTTTCTTCAGTTCTTGTTGAACACCTCCCTAGTATAAACCAAAAGACTTGGGAATTACTGAGGTGGAATACGTACAGGGACCTGTCAGCCTTAAGGTAGTTTTCTGCTTGCACAGTAAGTCTTCAGTTTCAGTAGTTGAATAAGAATAAAGAAGATATTATTAGGCCTTGAATATTATTTTTGGAATGAAACCAAAAGCAATGGACCCAGCAGCAGACATGCAAGCAGGAAAATCATCTAATGTGGCCGTTGATAACTTATGGAAATATTTCTTAAATTAGACCAAAATATTTTAAAGACATCCACTATTAAGTGCAGGTTTCTGACTGGCTGAAAAAACTGGATTAATAAATTGCTGTGCTGAGAATGTAAGAATCTTCAATGGTGGCACAAGTGAACTGTGAAGCATCTTTACTATATTCCCTGCATTTGGTTGGTGGGGACTGTTGAAATGTCTATGTGAAGGTTAAGAGATAATTAACTACAAATTGAATTATAAGTGAACAAGCTAGGCTAATGTAAGAGCCAGCTCAAACTTCACCATGAGTTGAGATGAACTTGAGAGCTGATGAAATGCTGCAACTTTTCTGAATAAATTCGGGAAGTTTAGCTCACCATTCAGAGTGGAGACAGCCAAACTGGGCTCAGTTCACTAACTGATGTTCTTGTGGCATTTGTCTTGGTCCAAGCCAGCTTCTCTAAGGTCCTACTCGAGGGCGTTCCCAAGCATGGTACACTGCAGTAAATTAGCTTTGAGGATACAAATCACTGGGGTAAAGGCTGCACTGGAGAAAAATGATCACAGCCTGTGGCCCAACCATAGGTGAAGAAAGTACTGCATGCCAGAGATGAAGTATCCAGAAATGCAGGAGTGAATTCCAGTAGGACCTTAAGATTTCAAAATATGTTGACAAAAGCTACTTATCTCAATAGAACATATAAGTCCACTAACCTCATCCATGCATTCAAATTCCCTTACAATCTCTCCACCTGTTTTTTTTTTTTTTTCCCAGTCTCTCCTCCACCTGCAACATTGTAGGAGAGCGCTGAGACTGTAGGAGCTCAATTTGACAAGAGTGATACCTGCCTTAGAGACAAGTGTTGTCTCCAAGTTGCAAAGGAAACCACTCCACTATTTTTTTTTATGGCTAAGTAGGATGTGTGTCAAAATGGAACCATTTTTCAAGCCATAAGTCGGTAGCGATGCCATTTTAGAGCCCATCTGTTCACCATGACAAGATTCTGAAAGCAAGTCACTGTGTGCTCAGTGTTTACCCTACAATGCTGCTGGAGTTAAGTCACTTTACTTAAGAACTTCATTTCAGGGGAATTATTAACTGCAGATCACAATGCCAGCTATCCAGGTCTGATCCAGACTAGGAAAAGCAAAGGGCATGCAGGAAAGCAAAATGTGAAGGGAGGTGCCCCCATGCTATGTTAGAAGATCCTTGATATTGTAGCTGAGCAACCAGGCAATTTTTGCTGCTTTTGTTTAAGAAGCCTGTCATCGCAGAGGGCAGGAGGTTGTCAGATCGGGGATATTTGGAGCTGCATCAGCAGCAGTGCTATGAGGCAACAGAGGGTGGATCAGCTGCTATGTACCACCTGAAAGACATTAATTATTTCTCTCATTTCATTTAATCTTAATAGCAACTGAATCCAAAACAGAGCTTGAACTGCATAGATGCTCTGTTATACCATTTGTTACATTATTACCATCTCTTTCATTGGAGCAATTACAGTAAGATTGAACTGTAAGAAGGAAAGAACACACGCAATCCTGGCTTATTGCCAGACTCGGTTCCAAGCCTGAGCTTCTCAGCTATTTACCCTCCAGCTTCCTGATAGTAAAAGAGTCAATGAACATTTATGTGTTTTACCATTTGTAATTTCAGACAAAGGGAAAAAAAAGGAAAAGCTCATTCCCCAAATAGAAGTGCCCCTCCTCTATATGCATGCATATTTGTGTGTGCGCGTGTGTGATGTGCGTGTACATGTACGCTCAGGTTCTGCATCTGCAAGCCACTTGAGCAACTATTAGAGCTGGAGAGCACTGCAGCTGTGCTTTTCCCACCTTCATTATTTTAAGGTTTGTGTTTAAGGTATATTTTTCTATTTTATTAAGAAAGATTAGAATTGCATTTTTAAGTTTATGGAGGTTTGGTGCTTCTAAAGGGAGATGGCACCTCATTTTTGTGTCCAGTGGCAAAAAAAACCCCCCAAACACAAAAAAACTGTTTTCATCAGCAAAAAGATGAGGCAAATCTCTCCTCACAATAGAAACAATATTTCCCAGGCTGCCCTTCAATGATACATGTCTGCACACCGTTGCTGCTTTGTCTTCCCTTTGTCAGAGCTGGAGATGAGGGGAGGTGGGGACAGGAGGGTGAGGCATGCCCTCTGCCCTCTGTACTCAAGGCAGTGCCTTGGACTCATGCCCCTCTCATGCACACATCCTTACACTCCTGCTTTGGTTCCTCATTTGTAAAATAAGGATAATAATATCCTACCTGGCAAGAGTTATGGTGAAAATATGCTAATCTGGAGACTGAGAGATGCTCAGTTACCACAGTAATAGGGCTGTATTAAGTCCAATTGAGAGGAAGAGAGCTGGGAACAGGGGCACCTCAGATCACTGTAGTTCTCAGGATGTTAGATATTCTGATTTGAAATGTTCCCTTAATTAATATGCCCTCAGCATACACTGTGCTCTAGTTTGCTTATAAGAAATAAAACAAACAAAGGCAATTTGTCATTTCCTGAAATGCTGCCATTCTGAAGAGCAATGGCCTGCATATATGATACATAGAGTAAATATTTGTTTGGGTCTTAGCTGAATGTATGCTCAACAGCCTGCTTGCTTTTTGGATCTTGCTCATTTTTCATACATAGTGAAAGGTATGAGAACACAGGAGGAAGATATAAAGATAACACCAGGCCTGAGCTTATCAGAGTGTATAACACAGGGGCAAGGTGGAGTTGAGCAGCTGTGAGCTATGATCTGAAAAGAGCTGTTGCTTTGAGACCTGCTTGGAATCGAGAAGAAACTGGTGTGCAGCAAGAGAGGGGGAACTGGCTGAAGGAGCGGATCTCATTTAGGACCCGAACTAGCTGTCAGTGGAGCGATTACATCTGATGGTATGGACTGCATATTTCAATCTACATCTCTAAATGTAATTTATGTGCTTGCCTTCTAAGATATGTTAGGCTAGCAGAGGGTTTAGATGCCCCCACCCAGAGGGAAGACACAGATGTCATGCCAATGTACGAATGCAGGAGAGAGTACAAGAAGTAGCAAAACTGCAAAAATGTGAAATTTAGGTTGGACACAAGGAAGAAGTTTTTAACTGTGGGTGTAGATAAGCACTGGAATAGATTACCTACAGAGGTGGTGGAATTTTCATGCTTGGAAGTTTTAAAGATCAGGTTAGACAAACACTTGCCTAGAATGGTTTTAGGCAGGGATGGTCCTGCCTTGAACAGGGGTTTGGACTAGCTGACGAGGTCCCATATAGCCCTACCCTATTTAATCGCATACCACACATCTCCCCCCACAAAAATTAGTCCTCCAAAATTGGGGTGCATGTCTTAAGCAGAAAAATGTTCTTTATTTTCTGACCAGAATCCCATTGAATTGGAGCAGGGGAACAGCCTAATATTCAGCTCCTTCCCTCTCATTCTCCTACTCAGAAAAAAGCAGTCGATTCAGCTGTGAAAGAGTTAAAACTTCAGGGTTTTTTAATGTGGTGCATAATGTGCTGTTTCTCCAGCACCACTAATGTGCTGTTTCTTTCTAGGTATAAAGAAACAGGACAAATGGTCTAGGTAGTTAGAGTACCAGAGTGGTACTTGGGAGACCCTGACTGAATTTTGTGTTGTACTAGAAATGTTGTGTAAACTGGGGCGAAGTATTTGGGCTTGGACACAGAGGGAGTTGCATACAGCACTTGAGCTTTATTCTGCCTTATTTTAGGCACCCAGCTTGGGGAGTGGAATTCACAAATGTGAACTAGACACCTCCATTCAACAGTGAATGAGAAGATTTTAGAAATGAAGATCCCCTTTCCCTACCTACAGGCTACTGTAAGTGTCTAAGCCAACCAATAGGAAATGCTGAAGTGGGGAGTGGATCCTGGATTTATCTGCCTAACTGCAGCCCTGAGTTGCTTACCTATGTGAGACTCGGATTCACAGCCCAAAACCTTCCTTGATTTGCCTTCCTAAGTCATCCCTTTGAGTGACTGCATAGATTAGTGGCTCACTTTTTCTTTTAAATACAGGTAATAGTGATGCCCACTTCTTAGGTAATAGCATTCACTTCACCTAAAGACTTGGAAATCTGAAATATAGGCCATCCTCGCCCTGAGCAAGGAATTAAAAACCAAATCATGCACCTCCCAGGCAAGTGCTCATGTTGCCAGGCTAACATAAAACTGGGAGAAACTACTCTTCACCCATTCACTTGAAAATGAGCCCCTGTGAAGGCAGGAATGGAAGGTTTCTGGGACCAGAAAGCAAACAATCAAGAGAGAATATAACTTTGTAGCCCACTGATGATAGCATGAGAGAGGGGAGTTCTAGGTTCCAGTCCTTGCTCTCACCATTGCTTATATATTTGTCCAATGTAAGCTTAATTGAAGAGTGTAATTATTGATGGGAGTCTGTACTTTACTATAGCGAGAGAGGCCATGTAAATGCTAAAGATTAGTAGGACTATGCATATTTCATATTTACAAATGACAAAGATTCAAGGCATGGGCTCATGTATAAATTAGCACAAAGTGAAAGGGAGTCGGGGGGACTTGCCATGTGTTGGCTGCTCAATCGTAAATGGAAAATAACTCTCAGTTGCTGAGCCCTATTCCCTGAAGGGTGTGCTAAGGGATAGCTTTCATCTGTTGCAAGGTAAAGAAGGTAGACATAGGCAATCACCACCCCCTTTTATCTCCCAGCAAGTTCTTTGTGTGTCAGTTTCTTTATAGTCTGCCAAAGTCAATTCTGCATAACAGCGTATCTCATTATTACTAGTGAGGTTTGCATAAGATGCAAATCGGCACCAGTTTTACTCCAAAAGTTTCTTGCTGTCACTGTCCCATGATAGAATTTCATTACTTCATAGTCACCTAACATACCTTGGGCAGTTTGAGTGCCTGTCAACCACTTTATAATGTTATTTATTCATTAGAGAGGCCAAGAAACTGGATTTTTTGTTTTGTTTTGTTTTGTTTAATACCAGTGGTCATATCTTCAACCATATAATTAATGTGTATGTCAATGAATTAATCATCTTACTCCAGTTGAGTATCTGGCTCTAGGCTTAAGCAGCAAAGTGGATTTGGGTGGGATTATCAAGAGCTCTCAGCATTAAGGAGGCTCTATTACCACTTATTTTGGAAGTAAAACTCACTGTATTCAGAGCTGAGTGCTTTTGAAAATCCCCATCTCTAAGGTTAAAAATGTCAAGGCTGGTAAATTCTACAACACAAAAGTCAGTTTATTTACAGACTGAAATGTATTTGGACCTTGAACAATGGAGAGAGCCATGCATCCCACACAAATATATTTTGAAAGAATTGCTAGCTGATCATTATAAATTTCACACACCTTGTGTAGTCATTTACACTAGTATTTGGCTCAGTAAGGTATCTGAAAAATGCTGTCAACTATGAACGAGTTTCATATCTATCATGCATTGGTGTAAATGGTTGTCAAGATGCAGAGCAAACAAGAACTGGATAAAATAGATTCCAGTTCACGATCGCATGATGACTCAGCACTATAAACAAGCGTGGGACTTATTTTTCTAATAAATAATCAAATATGATAAGCACAGAGTTTCTACAGTGATGGCTACAATATATTTGTCTGGCTAAAATGAGTCGGGGAAGTACATAAAATAGCATCTTTTTAAATCTTCTAAAGTAATTTATCTAAAATATGCACTATATACAGATCAGGCAATGTGGCTGGCAATGGTTTCTGATGTTTCAGTCATGGATTTCACACTCATTCATAATGTAACTAGTTTTTGTAGATAACCAGTTTCGTGGAGCAAGGAGAGAACAATGAGACTCTTATCCTGAACGGATTCTCTAGATGCTCCTGTAAGAAGTGTTTGTTAAAAATGACAAAAACCTTTGATACTGTCTGTCACCCCATTCTCATCAATAAATTAGGTGACTGTGGCATTGATGCCTACATAGTTGGGTGGGTAAAAAATTGACTGATGGGGCGCACCCAGAGAGTAGTAGTGGATAGGTCGTACTCAACCTGGCGAGATGTGAGCAGTGGGGTCCCCCAGGGCTCGGTCCTTGCGCCCACACTGTTTGATATCTTCATCAGCGACTTGGATGAGGGGGTGGAAAGCATGTTGTCCAAGTTTGCTGATGACACTAAGATGTGGGGTGAGGTGGACACGCTTGAAGGGAGAGAGAAGCTGCAAATAGAGTTAGACAGACTACAAAAGTGGGCAGATGAGAATAGGATGGGATTCAACGTAGACAAATGCAGAGTGCTGCACCTTGGGAGAAGGAATCCACAGCATACATACAGGCTGGGGAGTTCCCTTCTTGAAAGCACAGAGGAGGAAAGGGATCTCGGAGTCATTATTGACTCCAAGATGAACATGAGCCACCAATGCCAGACCGCAGCCAGCAAGGCCAGCCATACCTTGTCATGCATCCAAAGGTGCATCTCAA
>NW_005842857.1:432337-442913 GCF_000455745.1 Alligator sinensis | reverse complement strand
CCTGCTGAAGGCTGCCAGGCTGAGGAGGGGGTAGGTGGGGGGAAGGTAGTAGCACTGAATTCATAAAAGTTTGAATAAGAATAGACCTTTCTCTGAAGCGAGCATAGGGGTTTTTTTCGTTTGTTTATTTTGTTTTTTATTTTTCAGGAACATTTTTTTTGTATCCCAGGTCAAATTAGCCAAATCAGGTCCAAATCCATTTGAATCATTCAAGAACCATAGGTGGCCCTGCCATCAGCAAGTATCATCCGTTCCAGTCTGGGGCTTCAGATGCTTCCAAATCCTTTGGTAAACATCCTACATGCAGGCCCAAGCCCAGAGATGTAGGGTTCAGATGTTCCCATGTTTTGCCAGCCCTCAGCCATATGGCTGCAGGAGCAAGCTAGGGAGGAGCCTCACATTTCCATAAAGTTGGCATGTAGCTGAGATCCTCCCATTGGGAGCTGGCCAGTGGGAACCTAACTATGAGGCTCTCATAGGGAGTTCTATCCATAAGCAGAAAAAAGTGCACCCTCCACTACATAAGGCACCTACTTGGTCAGGGTACTACCCCCTGCCACTTTCTTGATCAAGGTATTGAACACAGCAATCTGCATCCTCAAGCACACCACAAAGAACAACCAAAAATATTCACCTAAGCTAAGATACAGCCCAGTGAAACACAATGAGAGCACACACAATGTGGTCTATTTTAAAATTTAAACCAAGAAAACAAGAGAAAGCCTTGCATAAGTCTTGCATGATCCTGAGGGCAGTGTGTCTCATTACAGCCAAGTATTTAGAAAGTCTTTCTTGGGGAATCAGAAGATGGTCTTAGGTGCTAGGGGGAGATCCCTGGTTCCCCACCCTCCTCCGCCTCCCCCATGGCCTGGGGTACCTGAGAGGAATTACATCCCCTTCCCCTCCCCTTATCAACTGCTTGCCTGCCTCAGTCTCTGCCAGAGGTGGGAGGGGTTGGAGTCTGCTGGTTTCCTGCTATTTTATAATGTAAATGTAGTTCTCTGCTTTCTTTGATCACACCAGCCCAAGCAGTCTCTCATAGGCTGTTGCCCACCTGTGCCCTGCTTGAGCAGAGAGCAGTGGGTGTGGACAACACACTGACTTAGAGAAGGGGGAATTAAAGCCCCTCTAAGACCCCAGCCCCCAGCCAGGGTTTGCCTGGGAAGGCAGTCCCTCTCAGGCTGTCGCCCACCCATGCCCTGCTCCAGCAGAGAGCAAGGGCCATGGGAAGCACACTATGCTGGGGAAGGGGGAATTTAAAACTGGGGGGGAAATGACAGTTCCCCTAAGGCTGCTGCCTGCCCTGTGCCCCACGTCATGCCCCTACCCCCTCTACTCCAACAAGGAAAATTCTGGCAGGGGCTGCCCCCCACCCAGACAGACCTGGCTGTAGTCCCCAGCCAGGTTTACCACCCCTACCCCCTTGTCAGCCAGCCCTCATTGCTCCAGCTAGGAAGCAGAGGGGCAGGGCCAGCCAGCCCTGCTCTCTGGAGCAGACAGCATAGCCCAGCCAAGGACTGAAAAGCATGCTGGGATGCTGGGATTTAATTTAAACCAGGTAGGGGTCTGGGATAGAAGTTTCATAAACCAGTTTGACCTAAATCAGTTAAGTGTTATTCAACCAGGTTTAACTTAAACCAGTTTCGGCCATTTTGAAACTGGTTTATGTGCACTGAAATTCTGTTCTGGTGCAGGTTTAAACCAGTTTCTGATCACTTAAACCAGTTTATGTGCAACTTCTGTCACTAGTCAAGGAGAGTCTGTTCTTTGTGTTGGTATGTTAGTAGAGTTGGTTCTGGAGGCAGAGGTGTTCCTTAGCACTGGTGCTGGGCTGAGGTTCCTGAAAGAAGATTGTCTATGTGCTTTTTGTGAGTGCCCTTGTTCTAGGGCTGTTTTATAAAGCTTAAAATACATCCAAACCCCACATCAATGATTTCTCCTTTGCTGGGAAGCCATGCTACAAAGCTAAACCCCTGCTACTGCTCAGTAGACTGGTAACTGATTAAATCTAGGCAGCAAGTTTACTATGCCTGACAGCACTGCCCTCAAAAACATTGTGCTGCTCCTCTAGCCAAAATAACTGTATTCCATGAAGCAGTAGGGATGGGCTAATAGGCACTGCCAAGTACTGTTCCAGTTATCCAATCCCCAACACCACACAGACACAGCTGCATTGCCTCCAGTCCTGGGGATTATGCAAGCAGAGCAGTGTGCAGTGCTTGAAGATTTTCCTATTGGGCATGATAATTTGTAGTCTAGGCACTGGTGTCAGACCAGGTCACTTATGACAATGGAAAGGCACTAATCTTTATACTACACTACACTACCTTCTTTATAACAATTTACTGTATTGTCTTCTGTATGAGAGAATCCCTCTTACCCCCTGCAGAAGTCTAATATTAAGTTACATTTTATACACTCATACTGCCTAACAAAAAATAATTGAATTTTTTTCATTAAAAGTTGACCACAGTCAATAACATTTATGTGGAAAACAATTTTTTTTCTTTGTGCAGCTCATACTCTAGAAAATAAGGTAAACACTGTCCTCCTCTCTTATAGAGAGCACATTGACTGAATGCTATCTGGTTAGTTACGTAAGATGGACAGTAATATCAAAAAGTCTGGAGTTGTACATTTGGGGAAACGAAGATGCTGCACTAGGCCATGCTAGTTCAATGTTGGCAGTTAATCCATTTTGTTCAGGGAAGTCAGTCTTTCTGTTGAGATTCTTTTTTGGTCTCTTTAGCCAGGTTTGCTGCTGCAACCATTGTTATTTGTGTAGGCTTTACACCTGACACTAATGTTGAATACTGACAATGGTTTAAGTCTGTTCTTAACAGAGTGCTAGTGACTGCCAGAGCGTTTACTAGAGTAGAGCCCCTGGCTTTACTACTGTAATCCAGGTAAGGGAGAGCTAATCGTTCTATAAACTGGTACCGCCAGTTTAGCTTGCCCAAAATAGGATACTCAATCCAGTATAAATGATGTCTTTCTATTGAAATTCATGAGGATGGCAAATGGGTAGCACTATTTGCCCAATGGAAATGGTTGGCAACTTTTCTTATCGGTGTTTCAAGTGGTGGGAACTGCTTATGTCCAATAATCTAACTGGCCATATGGATGAGATAGATTTTAAAGGCAGAAAGGACTGTTATTGTTATCTAGCCTGATATCCTGTGTAATATTGCTACCAAATTTCACTTAAATTGAGCTCTAGCTTCACAGAGTTGTGCAAGGATCCATGCATTACTTCATGTATCTTTTATGTGGTTCCAGAAGGCACCAAGGGCTACAGGCCTAGCATTCTTCCTCTTGAGGAGGGAGGCAGAATTGGACAAAGGACCAGGTAGACCCTCGGTTCAAAAGTCAGTTCCCTAATGCCTTGTGGCAGACCTGGACAGAAACAAATGGAGGCGCATGCTGTATCTTGTAACTGACTGTAGACCGTATATCTCGCCCCAATGGAAAAGATGAGATTTAGAGAAATTGTATGTCACAGCAGTATTTGAGATGCAATTCCTTATTGGTACTTTTCCAGTTCTCATAACTCTGCCTGGAGACATAGACTAGTCTGTAATATACAGATAGACATGAAAGGCACAAATGATAATGTATCTGCATTGCTGTATAGCTGTGAGCTCACTGCAGTCCTGGACAGTGATATATTTCTAAGTAGAAAAGCCCCCAAATCCTAAAGGAGTCTGGTATGCTAGTGGGTGATGTGTCCCAGTACTGTACTTATAATTTGTCTTTCCATAAGAATTTTAGAAGGCTTTTTGTTCTAGGCAGTCCTGCACCAAATCCAACTTAATTATGTATCCTGAAGTGTGGATGTTGTGGATGGGTAGGGGGAAAGTGTACATATGTATTGGCTTTTTCCTAGTATATGTATTTTAGGACAAAATCTGAAATGCTCAGTATTTTTATTAATTTATGTGCTAAATCACAAAATATTGTTCAATTGACCTTGACTAATGTTTTTGATCATCGGTATTTCCTTGTTGTATCAGGACTGAGGTCCACCAGATGTCAGTACAATATAAATAATCCAAATGGCTTTATGTTAAAATAGAAAAGCTAAGTAAAGGGGCACAAGGAACAAATCCCCTGCATGTGAAACAGTAGTGCCTGAAAAATTGAAAATCTTAACTTGTTCCCTGCTCCCTGAAAGTTAATTTAACACAGCTAAAGAAGATAAGTGTCAAGATGAGCTTTTAAAGTGTTTTTCCACTAATAGTATTAAGTCCAAAAGAGAGCCAAAGTGTTAATTTAACTTGATCAAGCTGATTATATGGCAGTATAAAGACATATCCCTTATCTTCCAGCTTCATCATTCATGTACAGTACATTCCAAATGACTATGTTATATATCTGTAGTTATATTCTATACACAATAAAATTACTGCATTGCATGTTTGCTTTGATATATATACATATATTCAAGTCATAATGCTAGCAAACTTTTTGTCATTATGAGGCTTTCCAAATGTTTTTGTTCTGAGAACAGTCAAACTTAGGAGCTGTTTCAGATACAATGGTCACCCTTAAAACGTTGCAGTGTTGCCTTACAAAAACATATGATGTTACTTCAATACTTGCTGGGTTATTAAAAGAATCCGTGTAGAGCCCACGTTTACCATGATGAGCATAGTGAATATGCTTCAGACTATTTGTAAGAGTAAGTGCTCCTCTACATGAGTAAGGAGGGAATATCATATATATGGAGGTACCATTAATCAGACTCCAGTTTTGCAGTTCATTCTGTGCAAGGAACCCCTGAGTCAACATAAAGTTTCACTGACACATCTGGGGCTCTCTTCCTGCCCTGAGGTCTGCACACATGGTCATGTGCAGGAATTAGGAGTTGGTTGTGAAATGCAATTGACACTTGACCAATGACCTATGTGAGCATATAGGAACATGTGTGCATAACCATGTGCTGTACTGAAGATGTACATTCTGAAAACATAACGCAGGTCATGGTCAGATCTTTATTTGGGATGCATCAGGCATACTGATGGACACCTGCTAAGAATATAACATAGTATATCATGAATAGAAATACAGATATCCAGTACTCCAAGAGTAAATGCTGTAATGTGGAGGAGGATTTTTGTTTTGTGTTTTTTGTTATGTAAAAAGAAGTTGAATATCCACTTTTAATGCAAAAGTCAACTCAATTTTTTTCTGGAGTGCAAAAACTGGTGCCACTGTATGTAATTTTTAGTTGGTGCTTCCCAGTTTGTATTAGGGGTGAAATCTTAAAGGGAAAAGTCTTTAAAAATTTAGGAAATGCAGAAAAAGTACTGTTTTGGTTAGGAAACGTTTCATATTAGTATTCATATTGGAACCTATGCAGTGCCACCTCTTTGTAGGCATAAGGGGAAAATATGAAGCTGGGAATATGCATGATGAAAGACATTGTGTTTAAATCATTATTTTTGTAATGTTTTCTTTAGTGTTCCTCTCACTGAGGAGAGCATGTTTTTCATCACTTTTGTAAGTCTCACTAATTGTATAGTTTGCACTGTCCTGATTCTCTTGAAGTTTGGTAATCCTAATATCTCTGCATGGCCCACAAACAGTAGCCCCAAAATGGAAGCAGCTTATTATGAGATGTTATCTTCACACCAAGGGACATCTCAAGGAAGTAAATAGCAGCTTGTGGAATAAAGCAATTGAAAATATGCAAGTACACTCAGCAAACAGATGGTGTTTAGAATGAGCAAGATTCTTTTCTCATAGCACTAGCTCAAAATATTTGATTCAAAAGTTCACGTTGCATTTTTTTCCCCTAATCCTTTCGAAAGCTCTGGCTGTCTTGAAGGTTATCTGTCTTCTCAGCTTGAACATAGGCTTTCATTTCTTGAGTATGATCTCGCTTGCAATTAGACCATATAAAATTCCAGATATACTCTTTTCTATTAAAAAAACAGCTTTGCACATGCCAATCCTCTGATTTAGGAAATCATACTGAAATGGGTCTAGTAAGTCAGTGGTATATGTGCATGAAAGAAACTATAAAAGCTAAGCAATACACTTAATGTGATGAGGGGCCCTTTTATTCAGGTAAGGATATTGTAAACAGAAACCAGGCAAGAATTCAAACAACTTTCCAGATTTTAAATGGATATCCCATGTGATAGCTAAATCCAATAAAAGCCCTCTAGGAACAGTCAGCCATTGTTGTCTGTTTACATTTATTGTTCTGTCAGTATTCCATCCTTTTTCCCCAGTCCTGGGATATGGGTAGAGCCAGAAGGAGGTGTAAGTGCAAGGGGTGAGTAGAGTGTCCCATGACAATACATGTGGGAATGTGATGGGTATAGGTGGTAGAAAATGGATGTTGGGATAAGAAATCCATATGAACCTCATTTACCTTGAGATATTTAGAAGAAAGGGGTTTAAGCATGCTAGGTTTGCCATGGTTATGGAGAAGAAAGTGTTTTCTGTTTCATCTTGATGGAGGGAAGCAAAAAGAGGCCCGAATTCAGCAAAACTCTTAAGCATATGGTTATGTACCATTGACTTATGTATATGTTTAAGTGCCACTGAAGCAAATTGGCTGAACCAAGGCATATTAGGGGAAACTGAAGGTAGCTCAATTAGGGGTAAAATGATAATCTGGCTGCATGCTTTGATCTTTGTGGTGGAAGTACCAAAAAGTATACCTTAGCTGGAGCTGGTTGTACTGCTTTATGCTTGTATGCAGGAGGAATTTGGATTGGACAGATGAATGCCAAGTGAAGCATTTCTCTTAACGCTACCGAAAACAAGAGAGTACAATGAAAGCTGGAGCTGAGTTTTCCTTGTAAACTCACCTGGTAAACCATTTCCTTGTAATCTCAATCAATATACTGGGAAAAGACAAATCTATCAATCCAGCACTAATTAGCATTAGAGATAATCAGAAAACATGTGTGAGGGGCAAAAAAGGATATATGAGGGGGAGATTGTGGAGGTTTCCACACAAAAAAAATCAACAAAATGTCCAAGTTTTGAGTTATAGTTTTAGTGCTTTTTGATCCTCTTCTCCTTTGTAGGCCAGGTTCTTTGTTGGATTACATAACCCCTAATGCATCACAGTCTTTCCTTGAGGTGAGGAATCAGTGTTTCATGGCAGTCGCATGACTGCCATGCATCCTGGATAAAAAGTTTGGCTGAGGAACCTGGCTGTAACTGGGGACCCAGACCCTGTTACTTGGGAGTAAGGGAAAGGGAGGAGAGGGGACTGTGGTAAAGAGCTAGGAGGCTCCTATCCTTTTAAGAAGATGAAGCAGACTCAGTTGGCTATGTGCTTCCTTCCACAGATGGAGGAAGTCAGGTTGGCCCTTGATGAACAGGGAAAACCCTGTGCAGAGCTGGGGAAAGCACCTGACCAAAAGGGTGCATGGCTTCCAGGCATATAAAGAATGAGAAGCTCCTGAGGAAGATAACTTCAGTGGATGAAGTAGTAGCAACCTGAGCTGTTCCCTTGAGCTGCCTAGAGGGAACTAAGGGGACCTGTTGGCCTAAGTGTGGCAACAGCCCAGAGTTGGGTAGGTCTTGTGTTGGGGAGCAGTGGCTCGTATTTTGCATGGGGATTTAAGCTTGAAACCAGAGGACTGGGTTGTGGTTCTGGGGCAGGTCTGCAGGCCATAGAGGGGTGCCTGGTTGAAAAATCAACATTAGGCAGTCTAGTTTCGGTCAAGGACCAGAGGGCAGAGGACTAGAGGTGTAAGCAGCTCAGCCCAGGGTAAGGGACCAGAGGACGGAGAGTAAAAAAAGTGAGGGGCAGCCCAGGCTGGGGTCAGGCACTCTAAAGGCTATGGATTGGGGCAGAATGAGAGAAACAGGGGCCAGGGGCCCAGAGACACAGAAAACTGACAGGGCTGAGACTTGGAGAGAAGGGCCCAAATCAGTGGCCCAGGGCTGGAGGTCTACAGTCAGTGGAAAGGGCGACTAAAGCTAAGAGGGCTGAGGCCTCTACCAGGAACAGAACTGTGTGCATAGTAACATCTGCAAGGCATATGCATGCCTGTAGAGGCAGAAGGAGACCATGAATTTAGCCCCTGAAAGTGAGTAAGGCATAAGGATCTACTACAGAGAAAGAAAGAGAGAGCACCTTAAGCTCATCAGCTTCTGAGGGCAGCCTCCCTTCAAGTTTTACAAGGTGTGACCCTGGAATACAAGGCCAAGCATCGGGCAGGGTCGCGGCAACCACTAGTGGACATAACAGCAACCCCTGGCATTTCACCTGTTGCACTGGCCCTATAGGAGAATGTAAAGCACCTGAATTGTAGTTCCCCAGAAACAACGCAATAGCATTTCAGAAGGAAAACAGTTTGAATTTTATCCATAAATATGTTTTTTTAGTTCCTAGGCATAGTTTGGGTTTTAATTTTCTGCAGGAAGTAGAAATAGTCCTGTAAGACTATTCAGAAAAGGGAGGAGAAAGAACCCGGAAAACTATAGACCCGTTAATCTTACTTTGATCCTGGGGAAGCTCTTTAAGAAGATTTTCAAGGAGCACATCTGTGAAGGGTCAGCAGCGGGGATGATGCTCAGGGGCAACCAGCATGGTTTCATTAGGGGCAGGTCCTGTCAGACCAACCTGATTGCCTTCTACGATCAGGTCACAAAATCACTGGATGCAGGTGTCGCAGTGGATGTAGTCTTTCTGGACTTCAGGAAGGCCTTTGACACTGTCTCCCACCCCATTCCCTATTAAAAGCTAGGTGACTGTGGCATTGATGCCTACACAGTCAGATGGATTGCTAATTGGCTGAGGGGCTGCACTCAGAGTGGTGGTGGACGGGTCATATTCGACCTGGAGGGAAGTGGGCAGCGGAGTCCCCCAGGGCTCGGTCCTTGGGCCCACACTGTTCAATTTCTTTATTAGCGACTTGGACAACGGGGTGAAAAGCACCCTGTTTAAATTTGCGGAGGACACCAAGATTTGGGGTGAGGTGGGCATGCCAGAAGGGAGGGACAGGATACTGCTGGACCTGGACATGTTACTGGGGTGGGCAAATGAGAATAGGATGAGATTCAATACTGAAAAGTGCAGGGTGCTTCACTTGGGCAGTTAGAACCAGCAGCATACCTGTAGACTGGGGAACTGAACTCTCTTCTCAGAAGCACAGTGGCAGAAAGAGATCTTGGAGTCATTATCGATTCCAAGATAAGCATGGACCACCAATGCGAGGACATGGTCAGTAAGGCCAACTGCACCTTGTCATGAATCCATAGATGCATCACAAGCAGGACCAAGGAGGTGATCCTCCCCCTCTACGCAACACTGGTCAGGCCGCAGTTGGAGTACTGCGTCCAGTTCTGGGAGCCGTACTTCAGGAGGGATGTGGACAGCATTGAGAGGGTCCGGAGGAGGGCCACTTTATGATCCAAGGACAGCAGGGCAGACCCTACGAGGAGAGGCTATGGGACCTGAACCTATTCAGCCTTCACAAGAGAAGGCTGAGAGGGGACCTGGTGGCTGTCTATAAACTTACTAGGGGGGGGACCAGCGGGGATTGGGAGAGACCTTATTCCCCTGGGTGCCTCCCAGAGTAACAAGGAATAACGGCCATAAATTGTTAGAGAGTAGGTTCAGCCTAGATATCAGAAGGCAGTACTTTACAGTCAGGGTGGCTAGGATCTGGAACCAACTTCTAAGGGAAGTGGTGCTGGCTCCTACCTTGGGGGTCTTTAAGAGGAGGCTTGATGATTACCTAGCTGGGATCATTTGAGCCTAGTTTTCTCTCCTGTCCAGGGCAGGGGGTCAGACTAGAAGATCTGCAAGGTCCCTTCTGACCCTACATCTATGAATCTATTAAATGTTTCACAAAAAAAAAACAAAGGTTATCAAAAACCCAATTTCAAAGGAAATTTTTACTAACTTTACTTGGCACTTTACAATGTCTTTTATTTATCGATTTCAAAGTACTTTACAGCTGTAAAGTAGAAACACAGAAATTTATTTAGTTAGGTTTGGAAAGAGGAAGAGAAATGTGACAGTTGGAGTGGTTCTACTCTGTCACTAACCAAACTGAATCAATTGGGCTCATTCGGTGATTCTACATATGCTCCAGGAGTTGGGTTGGGGAGGGGGAGCACTTTAATTAGAGTGACTCTGAGAGCCACTCAAACTAAAGTGCCCAGAGCATCTTGTGTATCAGCGTCCCCAAACTTCAAAATGCCAGTGGGGGTGCTTTTATCTAAAGTTCAATGATCTTTAGATAAAGTTCCCCCATTGCCATTTTGAAGTACAGGGATCCTGATACATGAGTTGCGGGTGTTGGCAATGGATTTATGACCCGCATACTTTTCCAGGTGGACCCAAACCCTCAGACCAACCATGACTTTTCCATTTGATAACAGGCAATTTTCTTTGATACACGGTGGTAGCAGATAAGAATAATGCAGGCAAGGCAAACAAAATAACCCATGCTGACTATATCTACCAGTTCTAGGACTGTCACAGAGGAAAGGTACATCCCTCTGTACAGGAGCTTCACCCTAAGGTCCTTCCTTGAATGTCAGATGTCAGCAGCCTGGAGGTTGAGCGCTGAGGCCCCCTTCCCCCCCCCCCCCC
>NW_005842857.1:419316-432306 GCF_000455745.1 Alligator sinensis | reverse complement strand
GGGGGCGGGCCCCCTCCCCCCCCCCCCCCCAGTGCAGTGGGGTGGGTGAAATAGGCTGATGATGTGCCCTCTGTCCATGGTGGCCTTGGGGACCCTTTGACACTCTAAAATCCCTCCTTTTGTATTATTTTTCTTCTCTGTTGACTCTTCATTCCTGGTCATCATTAATTGGTCTTCCTGTGATCATCATACTGTCCATATTTTGTCCTGTCAGCGTATTTCTTTATTTTACAAACCTATCGCATACACATACATCATAAGCTGGTTATTTACTGGTGTCTTAGGATTTCCAGTTTTGATGGATGGACCAAATTAAGGGCTCTGCAGCTGGTCACTGTAACCTAGCCAACGTGACAAAATCCCTTATTTCATCTTATGAAACAGTGTTCACATTTCCCAGCCTATGTATGCCCGCTTGTTTGTTGGTCTCAGAAATGGTGTCTGCTGGTTCCAAACACAGTGGGCCTTGAAAAAAACTTTGTCACAAACAGGCTTTTAGAAACCAATTAACCCTTGTCCTAAACAATTATTCTAATGCAATATCTATTGTTGGCTACAGAGAACCAACTCACAGGATCATAATAAATTATAATTCTATTGTACGGGAGGTGAAGTTATCAATAAAATCATAACTGCAAACTTTGAGTTATTAGGGGTACTGGCCACCTTAGTGCATGCACGTGCACACACACTCAAACCCATGTCATTTAAACCTATGTAGTATAGTGTATAGTAGCTGCTGTATTGTGAGATTGTGAGAGCACCGGTGTCAGTATATCTACCTATCTGAGGCCTTGGAGTCTGCCGTTGATGGTCAGCTTCCTTCAAAGTGATGTCTTCTGCAGAAGGGGGTCGCCTGCTTGTCTTTCTGTCTCAGTAGGTCAGGTGCTGGATGAGCGGGCTCTACTGAGGGTCACACTTCACTGCCTTTTATCCCTTTCTGGCAGAGTTGTGTGATCCCCCAGCATCATCTCAGCTGCCCAATCCAGAGGCCACTGTCCCACATGGGTCTTGAGTAGTGCATGACAGCTGTTAGTCAAAGGGGTCTCTGCCTGCTGGTACGTGCAGTTTCGAGAGTCAGTTTGTGATTTTGATTAATTTAACAATGGTATTGGTAAGGGTTGCAGGAATAGTCAATAGGGTGGGTGGTCAGTTCTAGGAATCAGTTCTTTGGCTGGATTAGCCTAAAATGGCTTGTGGAGTGGAGTTTTGTAATGGTAAGTTCCTCTGGCTAGGCTACTGTCAATTAACAGCCATAGGCTCTTGGTTTGTCATTTAATTATCTACTGACTCATACTTGCATTCACTCAAAGGACCAGCCCAGTATAGCAGATTTTATCACTTTACAATTACAATTACAATTTCAATGCAGTTTTAACAAAGGTCCAGGGTGTAACATTATTCTACAGGAAGTACATTCCTTAAGGGTTTAAAAGTATAAAATACAAAATGCCTTGGTAAACATCAGACAGATGAAATATAAAAATGCATTGTGAGGTTGTGAGGATCAAAGGCTACTGGAACAGTAAGTGAGTTAGGCTAGCACCAGGATATATTTACAGTCTTTGAAGTGGATATTTTAGTTATTTTGTTTTCTTTAGTGACACTTAGCTCAATCCATATATAGATGTAGTTTGTAGGTTTCTCCTACAGAAAGCCACTTCAACTTTCTGGCTTGCTCTGAGCCTCACCACATCCATGCAATAAGTGAGCTAAGTCTTTGCAAGAAGGGGCTTCTTGTTACACTACTTTATCTACAAGCCAATTTCCAAAAGCAAACTTGAAAATATCATTTTCTAGCCATCAGTAGGAGGCTGCTGGAGTGTGGTAATTGCCACTCTCCAGCAGACTCAATTAATTGCGCCTGCTCCAATGCACTAGAATTACAGCGTGTCAAAGCAGCCTCTCTGCTTGTGTATAGATACTTATTAGCAGGGATCATGGTTTCCTCTGATTAATAAAAAATCCCCAATTTGGGGGATAAAAAGAGCAACCAAAAAAATCCACATTTTTCCATGATCAAAATGAAACACCAATAATATATTACTGGTGTTTCATTTTGATTATGGAAAAATGTGGATTTTTTTTTATATATTACTGGTGTTTCATTTTGATCATGGAAAAATGTGGATTTGGGGTTACTTGTTTTAACCCCCAAATTGGGGATTTTTTTTAAATCAGAGAAAACCAGGATCCCTGTTTATTAGTTCTTTTGGCTGATATATTTGTAGGACACTGGAAGATTATACCTTTTAAGGCTGCATTACATAAAATTGGAATTATCTGGGTGCAGATAGAAAAGCAAGATACTAATCAGATAGCATTATACAGCCTCCATGATCTTAGAGATTAAATGGTGGAAATATGCCTTCATAAAAAATTCACACAATCACAAACTGAGTCCTTATGCACAACTTTTTAGTTACCCCTGGCCTCCAGAAAGAGAGGAGTTTTTCTTATAATGTAATTGTGCTGTTTTCTTTTTCCTTAAGGTCTTCTTGCCTCTCCTGCTGCTGTTTAGAACTCGTCAAAGAACTAAAATTAATTAAGTGGTGACCTCATGTCAGCATTGTATATTATAATTAGTTGGAAGCAACATCCTCAAGGTCTAAGATCTTCACAATTAAAGCCAGAAATCTGTGAAAGAGCTAAGATTAAAAAGAAAGAGAGATTCTAAAAGTTGATTTCTCCTGTCTGGGAGTTGCATTCACTAAAAAGTTCACCTAATATACTGAGAGAAATTTACATAAATCCCTTTGTTCTTCTCTGCAATTACCTATCCATTTGTTTCCATGGGACTTCAAGCAATTGCTATTCTTCAGATGGTGTCATAATATACTCCTCCCATATATACATCATAGCCCAGATTTTCTCTAGCACCTTGATCCACTTGAAGAGAGTGAAGATAGGGGCAATCAGATAGTACAATAAGGTTTGTATTTTCTGGATGTCTTGGTCCCAGTCCTGATGTGCGTCATATCAGACAAAGAATGTTCTACATTTACACTTGCTGGTTACAGTCTCTTTATAGGAACTGGTTATAGGGACCTCATTACATTAAGACAGTGATTCTCAAGTAGGGTGCCATGGTACCATGAGGTGCCTTGAGATCCTTTCAAGGATGCTGCAGCGTGCCACACAATGTTAGCACTGTTAGGTTTGCACATATGACTTACAAGATAAACTCAGAGATTTCAAATAGAAACCCCATATATAGTTAGGGACTCACTCAAATTGTGGTTTTGCGGATTGCGCAGAAAAACTTACTACAAATAAAATGTTGGCTCCCCAGTAGGAGCCAGTAGTTCTCACAGGCTGTGGCCTGGCCATGCAGCCACCAGATGGAAAAGGGGAGGAGAGCTGCCAGCCCAAAAGGGAATAGGCAAGATGACTGCTGTCCCCTACCCCTTGCCACTGATTGGCTGAGAGGGCTGCCTGCTATGAAGGACAGCTTTCTTAACTAATCAGTGGTGAGGGATAGAGCCACTGGGAACCCTCAGCCAGTCAGAGGCTTGGGGGAGGGGTGCCTCAATAAGCCTGCAAAAATAGTGGCCTTGTGATCTGCGGACAAAATAGTCTGCCTGCCTCCTCGAGTTGGATAACCTCTCCCCATAGTTGTGGTCTTTCTGAATTCTTTGCAAGAGAAAAACTGCTCTATTTTTCTGTAGGGGAAAAAAAAGAGTGAAAACAAGGAGATGGCATTTTCCTTGGGGTTCCTCAAGTCTAAGAATGTTGAGAACCACTGCATTAAGGAGGCGTGAGGAAGGTCATTTGATGCCTGAAAGCTGATGCAACAACTGTCTCAATCATATAGATGGTCCAATAAAATGTCATAAAGACATTTTGCTTCATGGGATATCATGGATACAATAACACTCCAACTCAGCTAAGATATAGAGGATAGGTTCTAGCTATGGTATGTCATGCAAGATGATAGTATGTTTAGACAGGAGGAAATCTATCTAGTTAAGGCTAGATATTACCATTTTCCTTTTCCCTTCCTTGTCCTGTCATAGTTCCTTTTCATTCTGTCACTCCATCTTTGGCTGCAAAATTCCCATTCTTATCATTTCAGCATCCTTTCCTCTCTCACACCTCTTTTGTCTTTGAAGTACATGCTATCAAGCACATTTTCCTCCCTCCCTTTATAGTGATGCACAGAAATCCTGGTTTTCTCTGATTAAAAAGAAAAAAATCCCTGATTTTCAGATAAAAGTGACCCAAAATCCACATCTTTTGTGAATCAAATGAAACACCACTGATATATGTATAGTGGTGTTGCATTCTGATCATTGAAAAATGTGGATTTTGAGTTACTTTTTTAATATGGACATTGGGGAATTTTTTATCAGGGGGGAAAACAAGGATCCTAGTGAGGAAGAATTGTCAAAAATGGAGGAAATTGGAAATATATTATATCATGTATGCTATTTGTATTTTGTATGCTACAAATTCTAGCATATTTTTATGTAGTTGAAATAAACAGATATTATTTCAGGAGATTTTGGGTGGGGGGGGGTTTGGGGTTTTTTTGTTTTTGTTTTTTAAATTCAGACTCCTTCCAACTCTGACTTTGAAAAAGAGTTACAAGAAAAAAAGGAGAAAAATAAAGGGGTAATGAAAATATATATCAAATGAATTAAAAATGGGAAATTTTTTTTTGTGTTGGTATTTGGTACACCATGTATTTTGTACACTATCTGGTATATTGTTTTGGTATGTGGTACACCATGCTATAGCCATGATAGTCCAGGAGAAATGCAAAAGGCTAGATTTTGCGTGGGTGATATTTTTATTGGAGGAACATACAAAAGTTTTTCTACCACTATATACTTACTGAGGACACTTTTGTCAAGAATGGGGAAAAAAATTACTCTGAATTTGGGATAAAGCCCAAATTAGTTTGGTTAAAAAAATTAGCCAGCTGTAATCATAGCTTTTTATCATTCCACATGGATCTTCTATTATTGTGTCCCTCCCTTCCTTCTTTCCCTTTACCACTGCCCTCCCAACCATTCAGGAGCAACTCTTCTTACCTGGCTCTCATTGCCTCCTCTGTCTCGTCCTTGTCCTGTTTCTTTCTACTGGTTTTGCTGGGACTCTTCTTTTAGCTTCAATCTAGAATCCCCAGTCTTTCCTCCTACCCCTTTAGCAGTTTCGCTTTAATAGTTATCATCACGCTCCCTCCCACATCCCTCTCTCTTATTGTGTCCTGCAGTTTTCTGGGTTAAGATTTTAAAAAATTAGAAAAGATTGCTGTTTATTTCATCTACTCCTTTAATATCTCTCAACCTATGATTGAATAAATCCTTTTTGTCCTAAGGACAGAACTTATACATAAACCAGTATAAGTGATTGGAAACCAGTTCAGATCTGTACGACAACAAAAGTTCAGTGCACATAAACTGCTTTCAAAATGGCTGAAACTGATTTAAGGTCAACTTGGATGGATATAGCATCAGATTTAACTGATTTAGGTTAAATCAGTTTCTTGAACTTCTGTCCCAGGTCCCCTCTGGATTCAAGTTAACTCACAGTTCATCAGCATCCCAGGATGCTTTGCACCTCTCCCAACCCCACCCCCTCTTGTAGAGAGAGTGGGCTAGCATTGGCCCAAGCTATCTGCTCCAGCCAAGCAGGGAGGTGTGCTGTAGTACCCCCCCCCAGCTTCTGGCCAGGGCCACTGCAAGCATGTGGCTGCATTTCCAGAATCAAAAGTGAATTCACTTGTTTATCGGTCTGTTCATTTATTTGTTCAATCTATGCAGCTTAGTCTAACCAGTGAAGATTGAATCAATTCAGCTTTAGGCTTTTTAACTGTATTTAGCTTTGGTGTTGGTTCTAAATCTGGTCCCTTCCTGCCTTCAGACATGCAAAATCTTTTTGGTTCTTTCTCCATCACTCTTTAAAAACTCAAACTTTCTGTGCTTTTCCTACAGCTAACACACTCATGCCTAACGTTATCCCCAAAACCTCTATGCTTTTTACTTCTGGAATCTCATCACAGTAGTCTGTCCAAAATGCAAGATAATCCATATTATTCACTCTATTTCCAGTGTTTCTGCTGGTTTCTTCAACTAGTTTAATATCACTTTTCTTACTTTCAATGTCCTGCACAACTGCCTTCACTACCTTTTTGCTCTGAACTACCATCCTTAGTAACATTAGAAAGCACCTAAGTCCCACTGAAAAAAATGCCACTGAAAAAAAAATCTCACTGAAATTAGTATAGCAATTAGTATGCTATAAGGTATATCAGCATTTGCCCCTAAATATACTACATTTTGCAGTATATAATCAGAATAGAACCCAAATCAGTATGTTAGAAGATTATTCTTTGAATCACCCAAGGTATTTTACATCTGAATTTTATTCTTTATATTGGAAATTCCTTGGAACTGCGACTTACTCTTCCTTCGTGTTTTCTACATCCTAAAACACATTGTTTGTGCTAACAAATATGATTAGGACTGGTAGAGTGCAGCACTAATGGCAATGAAAATGGGAGAAATAAAAGAGTGGTTCCATAAAAAGTTTTCAATAAAAACATTTGAAAACTGTCAGCACTTTTACTACACAGCTGCCATTCTGGAAAGGTAATCATAAGAACTCAAGCAGAGGAACAAGTTATTGAACTATTAGTTCACCCGTAACCTGCCCCAATCGCGTTTTTAAATAGTAGCGTGAAACTGGCAAGTTTTGTGCAGAATATGGGAAAGGAAGCCTAGAGGTACAATGATGTGGCAAATGTCAACAAACATCTTTCAGCAGTTTGGGGTTTCACTTCATTTGCAGTATGCTGAATGTACTAGCTGACTTAGCTGGTATCTGGAAGTAAAAGGAGAAGTTGCCATTATTAGGAATGCTGATTTTGACTAAATAAAATCTGTCCCTTTCTTTTACAGGTTTTTGTGTTCAGTTATGTCAAGTGTTAGAAACAATATACTTGGTTAGCTACGTAGCAGTTATTGCAGTGATTTTGCGTGGGGAGGGGGGTAATTTTAGTTAAGGATATCTCTATTTCCTCTCTAAACCTTTATAATTTTAGTGCTTTATAGTACCGTAGTTGACCATGATATTGAATTAAGTGAATGATTTCCGAAACAGTAGGGGAAAGATGGTGGCTCTGGCTCTTTCCTACTTCCTTCCAGGCATCGATAGAAAAAGCAAAATGTGACAATAGATTTCTATTGGATTTTTAATTACCAATAAAGGAAAGATGAAATCTGACTGCATACAAGACAAGCATATAGGAAATTTGAGGCTGCTCATCACAGGCAAAAAAAAATAGCGGACAACATTTAGAGTCATAGACTGTCAGGCTAGACAGGAAGATCAGATTAGATCATTTAGTCTGCTGTCCAACATGTTACAAAGTCAGTAAGTTAGGTCTAACTAGGTGCATGTACACATGTGCTTAACTGCATAGTAGACTAATTTGCTGCGGTGTAAAGTGTTACAGTCTACACATGCAACACTATTAGACTGTGGCAAACTGATTTTTGCTGCCATAAGATAGTACTTTTTGGGACAGTACTGTCTTATGGTGGTGAAAATAACTGGGCCTAGACATGTGTAAATGCTGACCTGGGCGTACATTGTACCCGATCAGCCCAGGCAGTAGGGGACCAGACTCCTGCCTGTCATGTAGCCACTGGGCTCCTCACGCTAGGGCACTATCATGCCCAAGCCAGTCCCTCCGCTGCCTACCACTGCCTCTTGAAGCTTGGGGCTGACCCTGGGGGCCCCCTGGCACCCCAGGGCTACTCTCCCCCAGCTCAAACTGGTGTGGTCCTGGACACAGCATCTGTGTGTGCACCCTGTACTGCAGCAATCTTACACATGAAATTAATGCGATGCAATAGCCACAGAGAAGTTCAAGCCAGAGTAAACTGCTCCTGGGTGCAACATGTACACGTGTGCCCAGGATGGCAACAATTTGAGCTGAGCTGGAGGAGGTCTCCGGCTGGCTGGACTGACTGAGCACAATTTACACTCCCAGTCAGTATTTACACCTGTGTTTCAGCACAATAAAGTACTTCATTGCAACATAGTTCTATCCCCAACAGTACTATCCTATGGCAGTTAATTAGTTTGCTACACCCTAATACCAGTGCATGTGTAGATTGTGATGCTTTACTGTGGACCTAATTAGTCTACTCGTCAGTAAAGCACACATGTAGATGCACCCACTGAAATATAACTTGCGTTTGGCTAAATAATATCTTCCGCAAAGGCACCCAAGTCTTCCTTTTGAAGGAACCAAATCATGAAGATTTTATCATTTTAAGTGGCTGTCTTTGATCCTTTTTTATATGCAGCAATTGAGTCGCACCTCAGTCTTATTGATAAACTGAACAGATTAAGTTTTCCACTGTCATTTTCTTCAGCCTTCAAATGTGTTTGTGGCCTTTCCCTGCAACTTCTCTAATTTTTAAACATCCTTTTTAATTGTGGACAGCAGAACCACATGCAAACTTTTAGCACATATCTCACTAATGTTGTGTGTAGAGTCAAAATTATACCATTAATTCTACACAGTATGTCCCCATTTACACTTCTAAGAACTGTATTGGCTTTCTTTCACCACAGTGTCACAGGGAAAGCTCATATTGAGTTTCATAGATTTTAAGGACAGAAGGGACTTGGGAAGTTCATTGGGTCCAACCCTGTGCACCAAGCAGGAAAGATAACTGGGGGTCAGGTGACCCCAGCAAGGTGACTGTCTAGTCTCCTTTTGAAGATTTCCAGGATAGATGATTGCACCACCTCTGGAGGGAGCTTATTCCACATTCTGGACACCCTGACTGTGAAGAAGTTTTTCCTAATGTTGAGCTTGAATTGGTCTCCCAGGAGTTTGTGGCCATTACTCATACTTTTCCCCTTGGGTGCTCTGGTGAACAGTTGCTCACCAAGCCCTTGATGTACTCCCCTAGTGTAGTGGTAAGCTGCTACCAGGTCCCCTCTCAGCCTATTTTTCCTTAGGCCAAAGAGTCCCAGATCCCTCACCCTTTACTTCCATGGCTTGCCGTGTAAGACTCTGATCATATGGGTAGCTCTTCTTTGGACTCTCTCAAGCTTGTCCATGATCCTGTTAAAGTGTGGTGCCCAGAACTGGATGCAGGACTCCAGCTGCAGTCTCATCAGCGCTGAGTAGAGCAAAAGAACCACCTCCTTGGTTTTGCTGGAGATGCATCGATTGATGCATGCCAGAGTACAATTTGCCCTACTGGCTACAGCATTGTGCTGCCAGCTCATAGTCATACTGTGGTCTATTATTACCCCCAGGTCCCTTTCATTTGTGGTGCTAGTCAGTTTGGTGCCGCCAAACCTGTAGGTGTGTTGGGGGCTACTCGTCCCGAGGTGGAGCACTTTATATTTCTCAATGTTGAACTTCATCAGATTCTGATCTGCCCAACTTGCTAGCCTGTCTAGGGCCACCTGTATCTGTAGCCTATCTTCAAGTGTGACCACGCTTCCCCATAACTTGGTGTCATCCATGAACTTGGTCACTGAGCTCTTCACCCCCACATCCAAATCATTTATAAAGATGTTGAAGTTACTTGTCCACTATGATCCATAGATTTATTCAGTTGTGGAACTGGGGCTGTGATTGGGGTGGGGGGGAGAGGAAATGGAGCACCAGACCTGGGTGTTGACTTTGAACAGGGGGTGCCAGAACACCCCTTGGGAGTTTTTGCCATGACAGGGGAAGCCCTGTGACCAATAGCATATTGGGGATACAAAGTGCCAAGGGCTCCAAGGGCAGCTGCAGGGGAGTGTGTATCATGGGGATGCTGTCCCCCAAGTTGCTGCTGCTACAGTAGCAGCTGCCCTCAGTGTGCAGAGAGCTGGAGCAAGTAAGACTTCCCTTCCACCTCTAAATGACCCCCTCTAAAAGACTTCCCTTCCTCTAACTAAATGACCTCTTTGTGCTTCTGGTTCCACTCCTGAGATACCACTTTCTAGCATGTAGCTCCCTGTTCTCTCAGTATGGTTGGAATTCCTGGTTCCTATTTTTCAATATAGGACCAAAGGAAGCTTTCAAAGTATCCTAGTACAGGACATTTATGTAATTCACTGATTTTCCTGGGACAGATTTACTTCAGCCCCTTAGTGTGAAGTTACCTTAGCTCCAAAGATTCAACTACTGACAGACTTTCCTTATTCTAGAAGATCTCCCAGTGGTTCAGATTCACTGTAATAAGTTCTATAAAATATTGTTTAAAATCTCTAGCATTGATAATATGACTGGGGTAAAATAGGAAGTGATTGGCCATATTAACTCCTGAGATGAATGGCACATGGAGTGTCTATAGGGAGCAAGTGGAAGTCCATATAATTCTAGAGCAAGGCTGTTCAACTGGTAGAATAGGACACATAAAACAGATAAGGTATGAACCTGTGGCCCCCTAGGCTCCCAGTTCAAGCATTGCTCCCTCTATCACTCTAATGCTGCTGTTACTGGGATTTCTGGGTTCTCCTCTCTCCTCCAGCTTTTGTTTCCAGCCACCCTTCCCCGGGTTAGGGAGGCCTGTGGGGCCCAGAGAGCCCATGGCTGAGGGATGCGCGGGCTCTGAGGCATCCATGTGGCATTGCACAGTGCAGTGTGGGCAGGAGCACTTGCTATACAGTGTAGCAGAGTGGTGGAGGGGGTGTCCACTTTGCAGCATGTGACCTGGGGGGCTTGTGGCCCAGAAAGTGTGCAGCCCTCTGCCACTCGGCTGTTGTATAACCCTGATCTAATGCAACCTTTAGGTTACACTACTATGACAAAGGTGGGTTGATACAGAACCATCCCCAAAACTTGGAAGACAGAAGGCAAAACTAGTTTATGCATTGTTGTTCCAATCCAATGTGACATGCCCAGCACTTCTGGGTCAAAGCTGGGAATTGGGCACCATCACCAGATCTACATTGACCCTCCTAAAATTCTGACCTTTTGTAGACCTAGCCTTCTTCCTGAGATTTCCAAATACAATGTAAATTGTGACTCTTCACATTGTAACGCAGGGCTAACTAGCGCCCTGCAGGCCCTGTGTGTCCTTTGAGCAGTTAACTCACAACCCTTAGGCTTCTGCCAAGGTACTGCTTCCCCTACTCGTCCTGCTGTTGCTATAGCTGAGATCTCCAGACTCCTGCTCCTCGTCCAGCTTCCTGTCCCCATCCCAGCAGGCAGGGAGGTGCAGTCCAGAGGACCTGTAGCTCATATGGTACGGGGTGCAGGAATCCAGCCAGTAGGTGCTCAACATTTGGATAGCCCGAATGTAACTGTTCCTGTCTAAATATATAGATGAGGTATTGTAAAAGTGTCAGAAGACTGACAGCACTACCTGGATCATTTAGCATTGAAGACAATTGATTTCAATGGGAGTTATGCATTTAGCCAACAACATATTATAAATTAATCTTGATTTTTCCATAATTATATCTTTAGCAAGTGTGGGATAAGAATAACCCTTTTCTAGACAAACAAGGTTCCTGAAAAGATGTAAAGCTAGATATTGAAGGTAAATAAATGGTGGAAATATGGTGACTTAAATACTTGCCCTTGAGAGCAAACTGTGATATTGGCAGGTGCTTTACAGTTTCCGATATCCCTCTTTGTTTAGTTTTTTGGCCTTTATCTGCTGACCATTTCTATGTATATTTTGATTTGTTGCTGACCTAGGGAGGAAATCTGTCTGCTGTTCAAAAAATAATTGCTATCACATCATTGTTAATTGCTAGCAATATCCTGATATCATAGAAGGTAAAAGAATAAATAGGTTTCTTTGTGGTACAATACGTTGAATGATCGAGTAAGTCTCAAGAGAGTCACTTTTCTCTGTACCTCGGAAATAATTGGAAGTAATTTGGAAATGTCCCAAGTCATATATGATATTTCTCTTTTCTCTTGCAGTCACCAGTCTTTTCATAGCTTTTGTATGCTCTTTTTTGCAGGTCTTTTTGCATCCCGTTTACACATTGGTCTTAGCCTCATAACTCCCCACCTAAATCCCCAGGGTCAGAGAATCTGAATTTGTATTTCCACTCTTCTTTTCCAAATGTAGTAATGTTAAAATGTTTCCATTTATTTTTTTATTATTGGAACATTGGGAGTTTGATAGAAACAAAGACTTTTATTGTTATCAAAAGTCTTTGCTTTCCTCAAAAATGTTTTGATTTTCATCAGAAAAATCAGAAAACTAACAAAAAACACTGGTAAAAAATATTTCCTTTTTTGACAGAAAACGATATTAGATAGGCTATAAGAAAATAAAATTAGTCAGTCTATCCTGCCTTTTGCCTGACTTCAGACTAACACAGCTAAGTATTTCTCTTTTTACTATACTTTCTTACCCTAAAGTATGAATTCCTCCAGGCATGGACTAGGATTCCCTTCCATAATATCTATACTACAGAGTACATTACTGGCAGGGGTGGATCTAGGATGGGATGTGGTGCTCAGTTGCACCCCATACCCTTTACTGCTGATTCTTTGGTGACAGCTCTAGTCTCATCTGACAGATGCTGTGATCTGGCATGCAATGAGCTCACTGCACATGAACAGAAAGCTCTCCACTGTTACCACACCTAGCTTTTACTCTCCACTGTTACCACACCTTGGGTGTGGTGTTCAAATTTTAAAAATTTGTATGTAACATTGGAACCATTTTTCTAAATCTGTATGTCCTTACTAATATATGAATGCTTCAGTATTTACTCAGTAATATATATATTCAAAATTTATTGATACTAAAAGTAAAATTCTATATCAACATTTAAAGTAAACATGGGCCTGCTTATATACCTACTGGTTGGTCGAGTGAGTCTTGATTAACGGCCAGAAGTTGAGTGAGAGTAGATTCAAGCTGGACAACAGAAAGCACTACTTCAGTCAGGGTGGCTAGGATCTGGAACCAGCTTCCAAGGGAAGTGGTGCTCGCTCCTACCCTGGGGGTCTTCAAAAGGAGGCTACATAATCATCTAGCCAGGGTCATTTAACCC
>NW_005842857.1:411813-419285 GCF_000455745.1 Alligator sinensis | reverse complement strand
ACTCTTTCCTGCCCATGGTAGGGGGTCAGACTTGATGATCTGCTCAGGTCCCTTCTTACCCTACTAACTATGAATTATGATTTTAGTGTGAAAGGGAGATTAATATTAGGTTGTTTCAACAGCTCAAGGCTTGTCTATTTAAAGGATGTCACAAAGCAAAAGTATTTTTCTTCCATTCTTTCTTTCATTCTTAGAAGTGTCATGTTCTAAAAATATAATTTGTTGCCTTTTTACAGTTGGCCAAAATGTAAATTTCACTTGATTCATTGCACTGCCAAGGCTTGCTCCTGACTTTGCTAAGCACATATTTAACTAATAGCCAATAATGTTCTGAAGACTCTAAAGTAGTCTGCTGAGTAAACAGTATTAATTTTCATCAGATATTAATATCTTTACACAATCCCCTGGAATTGTTAAGGTCAACAGGAAGGAAAGTCCGGCAGCTGAGCATCAGCTGAGAGGGACTTGTCACAGCTCAATTGTTGTGTCTCAGTCCTCATTTTCAAAAAAAGGGGATAACAATAGTTCCGTGCCTCTCCGGATTAAGATTGTGAGCCTCTCAGAAGTTTTGGTGATGTGGGTCATATAAGCCTCTAAAATAGATAGATGGATCCCAAGATATCTCAGTGACATCCTGGGAATAAATAAAGTTGCCAGGACTGTTGCATCCAGTGATACCGCCTGTCTTGTGAAGTGGTAGCAAGGGTATGGTGTAGGAACTATCATGGTGGCTATATACCACAAAGAAATTTCCAGACTGGGGAAAAATGCAGCAAATCAGATTTTCGCCTGCTTTTCTCCACTGTGGAGGTCTAAGTTGCTTGCTTGAATAAGAAAGGCTGTCTCGAGTATGCACATATTAATATATATTAAATATATATAAGACAGCGAATATAGAGAAACATCACTTAAACATGTATTTAAATACAAAAACAGAACAATTATTTTAGGGAAATAAATTCTCTTAGGGAAAATAATATCCTGTAACAAATTATTTTCAAGAAATTAAAATAAATTAATTTTAAAGGGCAATTAAATGCAAATACTGTAGAACCAAGATAATTTGCACTAATGACTGGGTGACCCGTTGCAAATTACTGAGTTTTGCGAATTAGCAAGTGAATAAGCACAACAAAACCAAGCCAAGAATAATGCATCACAAAATGATGTTTCCACTCCCTCCCCAAGTATAGTATAGTAGCATTTGTGATGTACTATAATGTACCCTTTAAAATGTTTTCGAATGCTTTAGATAACTTAGGCCTGCATTAAGAATTGTGTATATCATTGCTGATGTAACATTTCCTGTCAGTTCAAGGTTCACTTGGTATTCTCTGTAAGCAGTTCAGGGGGCATGCTGAGCTACTGGTATTTATCCTAAGACCTAACTAGCACATTTCTAAAGGGCAAGTACTGCAAATACAGTAAAAGCAGCAATTTGCTAAATGAGATGGCACTGTCCAGCTATGTGCTTGTATGTTTTTCCTCACCATGATATTTGAGCATTCAGTAATACTTGGTAGATTTTGTCCTCTCATCTGTGAGGTCAGGGATGGATTATTTCCATTTTACAAGTAGAAAATAACAACCCAGAATGGTTTAGGGGACTTGTCCAAGGTCTCACACACACAGCTATTGAAGTTGGAATTGACCTGGGTCCTAGACTGAGCCAGATCTCCTAGGTCCCCACCCAGCACCTCATACACGAGACTGAATTTTAAGTTGCTATGCTATTTCACTTCTGTTTAACTCAAGCTAGGGGGAAAAGGAGAGATCTTTTATTGGTGATGATCAAATTAAAACATATATGCTTTGGCAAAGGGGAAATGAATAAGGTTCCACTGTGAGGGCAGATAGATTTATGTTAACATGTAATGTCTACCAGCAAAGGGTTGGGAGCTTAATGGTATATCAGAATCTCCATCTCCTAGCAAGCAGGATATATGCACTCCATGTCCTCCCCAGTAGGACTTGTATTGTACCATACACAGTACAGAGTACTAGACAAGTAATTGGAAGAGCCCATCCTTCCAATATTTTGCAAAGGTATGTAGAAAAATCTAGCTTAATGAGGGCAGGGGTAGGTAATTGATCAAACTGTAAAACCTAGAAACACAAGGCAAAAGATGAAATGGTATGAATTACTAAGTTTCAACCTAAATTTATTCTTCCAGGTGTTTGTTCAAGCCTCCTTCATTTCAAATGTTTCAGATATTATTAACGTGCTTAAGTGCTCATTCTTGAATACCTAATGTTCCTTCATCTTCTTTTTCAAAGTTACTGGTATTGTCTTTTCTCTTCAGCTTGGCTATGAATCCTGGAGAACACGTCCCTGTTGGCCAAGAGGCTTTCAAGATCTGACGATAATTAAGCAATCCCTCTTTCTAACGTTACCTCTCTAAGTGATTGGGAAGAATTTCTTGTGCTTGGATTCTGCAAAATCAGTGATAACAGGGGATTAGAAAAAAACCCACTAGGACCAGGGCTTTAAAATGTCAATTAAAGAATCAATGTTTTCTCAATGAATGTTAGACCAGGAGTTCATAGGTTGCTAGTTGCCAGAAAATGTCAGGATGGTAGGTAGGGTGTCCTAGGATCACTCTGGCTTTGCCATACCTCCAAATGAGAGAAGATCTTGGCAAAATAATGCGGAAGTGCTGATGTGCTTCCCAGCCTAAACAAAGGGAAAGTCATAGATTAGAAGTTGGAAGCCGCTGCACTAGATGATGTCCTTGTAGGCCCTTGTTTTAGCATATCACAATTCCTAGGAAATTGCCTAAACTCCAAGCCCAAGATCTCCAAGACCATGGAATGAAGGAAGACCTCAACTTATATTGGCCCAGTTCTGCCTTGTGAGCCACCAGGCATAATTGCTTTACCAGCATGGACGACAGTGAAAGATTTTTGCCAATATCAATTGTAAGACTGCTCACTATGTTATATTCCTCATTTTTTTTTCTCAATCTGTTTTTTAAGCATATCAAAAATGGATCTGTAATCATGTATCATAAGTCAGTTGTTATAGGATCATCAGGAAGTAGGGATGGAACGGACCACATGAGGTCATCTATTTCAGCCCCCTACTCAGGGCAGGTTCATGCCTTATTAAACCATCGCAGCCAAGTGTTTGTCATTTGTTTTGTCAATTTTTCTGTCTAATTACGTCTTTAACTACATGCATGAATTCCTTTTTTCCCTTTCCCCCCTTAGTACTGACAATCTTTCAATATTTTAAGCTGTTATACTATACCCCTGTAGTCAGGTATTAGCTAAGCTCTATTTTACATCATTTTGTCTTTTCTCATAGGTATCTGTCACTCAAACTCTTTATTCATTTTTGTTGTTTTTCACTGGTTTCCCTCCAAATTGTTGGGTTTAGTTTGTTATGAAGGAAACCAGGACCATGATTAGTAAATCCCACAGTGCTATGTGGCCCAGCCTAAGAAAATAAACACCATTGAAATGCAGGTATGTGGCATACCTCTTACTTCTCTGTTTTGTATCAAAGGAGAGGTTGTATTGTGTTATTTAGCAATGTAGCAATGGAGCCAGGTGCCCACAACAGGTGTTTTTTTGCCCTTCTCTCCAATATTGGTTCCCAAGGTGATTGTCCCAGACACACTGCCCTAGTAATGCCACTGGTGTTATATATTTTGAAGCGATCTTTCATGTTAGAGATATACATTCAGTGATACAATACCTAACTGTCAGATACAGATTTTCAATTAATTAGGAATTGTTTTGAATTTTTTCCAATAAAGTTTCTGGCTTTTCAACTAACCACAAACTTCGTGTTAAATGTGATTTTTGTTGTGTTAAATTTGGCAAGCCATGGAAGAAGGTTGCTCGGCCCTAGGCCTGAATTATTTTTAAAAGAAAGGGTGCTCCCCATTACTTGAAACTATATTTGTATAATATTATTGTACACATCATCAACGTTGGCCTGCTATTGCATTTATCCAGTAGAACCTATTCAGTGGCTAGCATTACTATTTAGAACTCTTATAACACACTCAGCATCCCTAAAAGGTAAAACTACAGGCACAGAAAAGGGCAATTCAACTGGGATTAGGATGCATGTCCAAATCCAATAGCCAATCCAGTAGCCCACAACATTGCCTATTTGTATACTTAATTCTGTGATGTAAAGTATGCATAATTGTTCCATGTTTTTCAGTGTTTATCAGTTTTTATCCATCTAAGAAGGGGGATAGAGAAATCCAAATAAGAGTGTTTGTAAAGGTCAACATTTTCAAAGCTTATTGCCACGATTAGTATGGAGGAAAAGGGAGAGTAGTCCAGAATTCCTGATTCTTAGCTCCATTCTGTCCTTTATCCAGTAGACCACACTCCCCACTGCAGGTGTACAGAAATACATCTGCTCAATTAGGAGGCTTACAAGTGCACATTTTTGTGATGGAGCTTAATTTCTTTTTCTTTCTTTGTATATATTAATGTGAAAAAAATGTGAATTTCCTCAAAAATTATTTTAAAAAGCAAGATTTGGGGAGCTCCAAATAGCTAAAAACATTCTGGGAACAATTGTGAATTTCCCTAGGTTTATTATTACTGAGCTATATCATTTCTGATTTTTTTTTTAATCATACAACTATAATAAAAAGGGGACTGTAAGAGTACATTCTCAGTTGAGCACTTACGCAAATATTTACAGGATTGAGGACTATTTATTATGTCATGCTTTATACTAAATGCTATCTAGAAAACTTAACATGATACAGTAACAGTATACAACAGAAAAATAATCCCTTCCCTTGACTCATCTAATTCAACCCCTGCTTAAAGCAGGACCAGCCATAACTATATCATTCTGCCCCAGGCTTTGTCTAGCCAGGTCTTAAAAACCTCTAGGGACTGAGATCCCACTACCTCTCTGGGTGACCTGTTTCAGGAAAATAGTAAAGTACTGCAACAGGCTACCCAGAGGGGTTATGGAATCTCCATCCTTGGAAGTTTTTAAGACCTGGCTAGACAAAGCCTTGGCTGGAATGATCTAATTGGGGATGGTCCTGCTTTAAGAAAGGGGTTGGGCTAGATGACCTCCTGAGGTCCCTTCCAACCTTCATTTTCTATGATTCTATGACTTTAATTAAACTGCATTATCCCAGGGTTATGTCAGAAGAACTGTTTTTCTTAGCAGGCTTTTCTGGAGCTGGCCCTTTAGATTTGGGAGGGTCAGCCAGCAGCAGCTATAAAACAATCATTTTACAAATGCTTTTTGCAGCTATTTCTATTCCATCTGGTAAACTCTCATAAATTGGGTTAGATTTTTCCTCTCTTTTCTCTCAGCATTTTAAGAAGATGCACTAGACCATGAAATGACCTTTTGCTTTGCCTTTTTTTTGTGCCCAAATTTAAATGCATCTGTTTGGTATAATTTCTACATTGTCACTTTCGTAATATTCCTGACACTAAGCATTCAAAAATCATGAATTTTGTTTGTTTATTTAAATAGTGTTTTGGATGATTTACTTAATTGAATTTTTATTCTTTTTCTTTAGTTTCTGTGGATCCTTTTAACCCCTCCAAAATCATTTCCTCTTCAAACAGAAACAGCATGATCAACTTTTATTTTAACAAAAAGCTAAAAATTCAATTTCCTGGTAATGAGATTTTAAGGTGGGAATGGTATACAACAAGGATCAAGAAACTTACAGTATGACTGTAAGAGCTGACAGCAGTACGTTCAGGTAGGAAAGTTAATATGAAATCTATTATATGACCTGGTGGCAACAAGTCCTCTAAGATGAACCCAGACCTTTTAAATAAGTTGACTGCTGATCAAGAACTCACCTCTGTCATCTCACTTTTTGTCCCCTGTCATATCTGTACTGCAAACATTTATTTGTGTACTCCTCTTTATTTCTCTTTTTTCCCCTGCTATTGTATGTAGAACTCAATTATATATTTGAGCTCTGTGACATTTTGTGGATAGTTTGCATGGAGAAACAACAAAACAAGGTTTGTTACTTCATATTCTGAGGAAGGTAGTTCCAAAGAGCCATAACTCATTATTACATCAAAATAAAGCCACATGAGAAAAAGTGTATTTGGGCTGCAAAAATCAAACACTTGATATGTCAGTCTTATAGTTGCTTGTTCAACTGTAATTTTGACCTTTTGACCATCCATTTTTGTGTGCTGATTTTTTCTGTGGAAAATAGTCTGTGATTTTAGATGACTCTCATAATAACGCCTATGTACACAGGGTCAGAAATAATGTTGTACTGTCACCTGTGAAACTGGTATTTCCTACGATTTGAGTGCTAGATGTTGCAATCTAAATAACTTAGTGAGTTTTGTCTGAAACTTTCTCAACTTTCTTTGAAGGGGAAAAAGGTTAAAAAAATTCTATGCACATCATAGTTAACACTATTATCAGAGTTCAAACTCTGAACTGTCAACCCTCCAATAGACTTGTACCTTGACCAAAGGACTTAAATATATCAGCTGACAGCAGAAGTCTGTAATTGAGGAAGAGGATATTGCTGGGGTGAGGTGGTCATTTGTATAAGGATTGCCTAAGATAAAGTAGTTCTGCATGATCTCTCTCTTTACTTTCACCCTAAGAGCTGGGGGACCTTCTGCCCTCAAGGGAAGGGATTTTCCTCTGTTTCTGGAAACTATCTTTTCTGAAGCGCTCTTAAAGTAACAGCTTCTCAAGAAACTTGCGGGTGTTTCTATTGCAGTCTCTGCTAATACTGTTTTAGCAGTAATGGCCTGGTTTTGCCTTTAGACTGTTCAATGAACATTTTATGATGGGGGCTGTATCAAACTTAAGGCTGTGGCCAGCTTATTTCACAGGCAGATCACAGGGCTAGCTTCCATTTTTATGGGCTGATTGTGGTGCCCCCCCCCCCCTCTGGTAGAGGGGTCCCAGGGCCCTGCACCCAACTACTGATTGATGGAGAGGGCTGTCCATCAGGCAGCACTCCTTGCTGCTGATTTGGCTGAGAAGGCTGTCAATCATGCAGTCCCATCCCTCACTGCTGATAGGTAGAAGGGGTCAGGCCACACAACAGGTAGCCTTCTCAGCCAGTCAGCAGCAAAGGGCTCGGGTAGCAGCCATCTTGCCTGCTCCCCTTCCCTCCCCAACAGGCTGTGATGTCAGGTCGCAGTGATCTTGAGGACTGCTGGCTGCCACTGGGGAGCCAACATTTTATTTTTAGTAAGTTGTTTGTTGCCCACCACAAATTTCAAACAAATCACCTGATGTCACAGAATCACGATTTGAGTAGGTCCCTCTGTCATAAGCTCAGCAATAACCAGTATGCCACTATCATCAGTGTGTACACCCCAACACTTGATGCTGATGATGTCAAAGCACAGTTCCACTCCAACTTTGACCATGTTCTGACTAATTATTTCAAGGAGGACAAGATCATTCTCCTCAGTGACTTCAGTGCCAGTTGGATGTGACCTGTAACTCTGGGGTAGCACCTTAAGGAAGGAAG